>NW_004797800.1:64244-65681 GCF_000002075.1 Aplysia californica
CGAAATTTTTTTAGAAATTTTAAAAATCCAAAAAATTGATAGTTTAGATCAATTTGGAGGCAGGCTTCCAACCCAGGCTGAGACTGAGAGGGAGACTTACAGCATCCTGTCAGAATAACCGAGATACTCGATAAAATTAAAACTTCTCCCAACTCGGGAATTGAACTCAGATCTCATTCGTGCGACATCGAAACGCCTAATTGAAATCTCTTCTTCACAGACGCTGTCTTTTAAGCTCTGTGGATAGTTCTATTCTATACATCTTTAAAGTTTGTCCCTTCCCCCAGTTACAGTTTCAGCCTGCTCTGTCAACTGCAATCTTTTTCTCAGGGGTTGAATCTTAAGTTCCCGTTACAAAAAAAGAAAGAAAGACTTTTAAGAGTTAAGACAAGAGCAAACAACACGTTTCTATGTTCCGTTATCCAGCTGGCGTGTTTTGATTGGTATGAATAATATATGAAAGAGCGTTATATCACAAGAACACCACGCAGTAGTTGCATAAATGCCAATGACATAATACTTTTATAAATATGTATCGAATAAAAAACGTAGCGAAGGTAAACGAAACGAAACCAAAACAAAAACCAGATTGTGAAAGCAACAACAAGAATAACAGCGACAACAACAACATCAACAACAATAACAACAACAACAACAAAAGCAACATAATATTCCCTACGTTCAGGAAGATATACTTCTCGATTAAACTTTTTAGCTTCAAAAGCCAGTATCTGGAGTTCTATAAAATAAAAACACCACCACCACCCCCCCCCCCAAAAAAAAAAGAAAAACATATTCGCAAAACAAAACCCTATTCATTCATCTCTTCCCAAAAGAAACCCACTGCCTCCAGTTGGCTCAGGCGTTGTCAGCTGTTTCGCATAGATTTATGAGAGCGATGGCACATAGCGGAGGGGTTAGTGCGCTCCTCTTCGAAGCGGAAAATCCGGGTTCGAGCCTCGGTTCGGAAACAGATTTTTTTCGCCCCCTCCTGCCCATCCAGCAGTAATGGATACCTGACTTCGAGCTGTGGAAGTAACGGCGGCTTGGAAAGGTCTGGCCACCCTACCACAATAAGCCGAAGGCCCAGGAAGTTGTCTCACTAACAAAGCAATCCCCAATGTCCGGATCAGATGGGGGAACAACTACACTTTACCTTATTTTAATAGAGTAAAGTACACGCGAAAAAATTGAAAGAAAAACGATCGTGGTGTTTCGGCTTTGATGACTCAAATAAATGAATACATAAATAAACAAACAAACACATCCAAACAAACTCAAACACACACATACAATAGTATATACATGCACATGCATACACAAAATAATGTTGTATACACATACGCCAACAAGCATAGGCAGACCCACACACTACACATACAAAAGCATTTGCAAATGCACACACACACACACACACACACACACACACACACACAG
>NW_004797800.1:66594-67993 GCF_000002075.1 Aplysia californica
AATAGAATCGCATAATTTCACATTTTTGGTCTCATTTTGCATAATTCAAGAATTTTTCTTTCATTAAACGACGGGGACAGCTAAAGACGGAAGCAAAGAACCCAGAGAAGCTTGTGATTAGGACTTTGGTACCACAAACGGTAAAGATATTGACGAATAGATAAAACCAATCAATATTATATATAATCACAAGTCTTTTAGTTCCTTTTTTTAAAGACAGTGACAACAGCAGATGGTAAATATAATTTAAAGACAATAAATGGAGATAATATACAAAACCAATGCAATGTAAAGTCCATTCAATTCACGGTATCGACAGATAAAACAGTCTCAAAATATAGAACACATACATTTTTAACTTAAAGGAAATTTAAACAAAGATCAACTTTAGTATCAAAATAAGTTAGGTTTTGTAAGGCACTCTTCACAATTCAAATCACATAAAAATCTTTAAAAAGTATTCGGATGTGCTTTACAGGTTTAAAGATTATTTGTTCCTTAATCACTCATCTATAAAACTAGACGAGGCCATTCACAAACCGCAATTTATTTGTGGGTCGTTTTCTCCATAAACAAGTGGCAAATAATTTATTCCATTATCAAGGTTATAAGGGTTGTGAACGGTAACAAGCTCAAGTCAATGCTAAGAAAGATTCGAGTTAGAATCGGTGGGATATAAATGTGTCTCGACGTGGTGGAACCAGGCACTCGTCAGTTTTTGGACATGTGGAGTTATTAGTATCATTTTAAAGCGTGTTCTGTTAGATGGGGAAAACATTCATCTATTATTATGAATAGAAGTCGAGATATTTGCGATTGAAAGATTAGAAGGGCACCTGGTTGAGAGGTTAAATTGGCGAGAAAATGGACGCCAAAGATTGGCGATTTCCAAGCTTTAAAGTCCTCAGAAACTGCAAATTTACTTTTGTTTGTGCCTTTAATCAATGTTTTTGGTATTATCCACAAAGAGATGCTTTTTTTTAAAAAAATGGACCTTTAAAATTGTTGAGTCAAAGAAAACCCCCAAAAATTTGATAAAAATTGCCAAACCGACAAAAAAAGATCAGTTTCCTTGATTTCATCATTTTTGACAAGTGCCTGATTTCACCATGCTGCCACACAAATATGTTTTTCTGACAGTGCCAGGCGTCCTTAACAGGACGTAAAGAAATACAGCGAATGAAATGACAACATGAGGTTCTTTATATCAACGATTTGAATTTCCATAACAACATAAGCAACAGCAACAATAACCACAAAAAAAATAACAGCAACAATAATAACGACAACAACAGCAGCGGTAGCAACAACAAAGACGAAGTCGATATATAAAAAAAGAGAACAATTTTTGAACTAAATTAGTTATGAAAAAAGGGGGAAAATGCAACTTTAAAAAAAA
>NW_004797800.1:69073-72421 GCF_000002075.1 Aplysia californica
AGAGAGAGAGAGAGAGAGAGAGACAGACAGAGAGAGAGAGACAGAGAGAGAGAGAAAGAGAAAGAGTGAGAGAGAACGAAAGAAAAAGAGAAAAAAGAGAGAAAGAAAGAAAGAAGGAAGGAAAGAAATAAAGAACACGTCATTTCCTAAACCCCAAATCCAACAAGACAGCGCTATGAGAAATTGATTTGCCTCACATAATACAATATTATAACTTTGACTTTCTGATCTTGAAGACATTTGTTCTTTAACTCACTGATGGCGCGCATTCTGGCCATGCAGCCACGTTTGAAGACGTGCTGTGTTTAAGCACTTTTAAAAAAAGAGGCTATATCTTTATTAAAAAGGGAAACAATAACTTTGTTATTCATACACATTTTATTCGACTCGGCAGGCAAACAAAAACAGACATTTTCTAGAGACGTCAAGGATGAAAAAATTGCAGACACACTAGATACTATTGTACAGTTTTGTCTTTGGAAAACGAGAGATGCCTCTTTTTTATTTTTTTTTCCCTAATGGAATACGTATTTATTGTGTATGATTGTTCGAAATGGACTGTAAATTATTGTCTTTGGTTTGTTACTGGTCGGACATAATTATGATGTGTCCTGACACGGTGGAATCAGGCGCTCGTCAATTTTTGGGCATGTGAAGTTATTGGTTTAATGTTAAAGCTTGTTCATTTGTATTTCTTTTTCGAAAACAAATAGCTATCTATCTTGAATTAAAGCCAAGATTTTTAAGATTTTGAGATTGAAGGAGGCGTGGGTGTCGCCTGATGTCAGGTATAAAGTAGACCAGAAAAAGGCCGCCAAAGTTTGGAGACTTTCAAAGCGTGAGAGTCCTTGGAAACTGCAAATTTACTTTTCTTGCACCTTTAATCAATAATCATTTTTCAAAGTTTAAAATTCGAGAAAAATTTCCCAACGGGTGCAAAAATGTCGATTTCTTTGATTTCGTTATTTTGACGAGAGCCTGATTTCACCATGATGGCACACATATGAAGAGAACAAGGGAAAAACGACCGTAGTCACACACTGGAAATTGTGACTGCGCCAGTTTTAAAAAGTTGTGGACCAATAAATTCATATTTATTTGACTGTTGTTATTGAATGAGATATCTAACAACGATAATCAATCAACGGTTGAACAGAAATACAGTTATGAGTGAACAAGCGTTCAAAATTGGTACCCTTACGATTTTTAGTTTGTGACTACAGTCGTTTTTCCCGTGTAGTCTTCGCATGCGTCAGTTACGTTCACAAAGAGTTAAACACGGGTTTCAGCCATATTGACTAGACACACGTACCTCAGCTCAAAGACAGGGTACGCGGACCAGAAACAGACCCGAGATGGAAATTGAAAATTCCATTCATAATGAGGAACGTTAAACTCCTCTTAGATTCGAGAGCTCAAAACTGTTATTAACTTTTCGTATTCCCTTTTCCCCCCAAAATATCTGAACATGGAGTACCTGTTTGTGCTTACTTGTAAGTTAATACACTTTTTAAAAAACCAACAATTATATTAGAGGACCGGACGAGCTACAGATTATTTCCTCCCCTGCTTTTCACAGTTGGACTATTCTTTAAAAAAACATAGCCTATATATTTTTTAAAAAATTGGTTTCTCAAACTTTAAAATTTAGTTCGCTTTATTCTCTCTCCTTACTGGTACTGGAAAAATGAAAATGTATTTGTCTTTGAAAGCATAGACAATTGATTTTTATCTTTCTCAGACAAAATCGATACCCGCAAAGTCCGCCTGAGTAATTCAGTGGATTAATTCTCACATCAAAAGTGACCAACCGAAGTACCTCATGTCTAGATATCAAAGGCCTGTATAATAAATGTCCCATAGTCCAATATAGCTAATATCGAAGCCAGCTACCATACAGAATAGGTAACTCGATAAGAATTCTCGCCTCTCGGGAAATGAACTCAGGTCATCAACTAGCTACGGTAGAGAGCGTACCTACTACACCACAGATTATGGACGTGTACAGAAAGTGCCAAAAAGTGGAAATTGCTTATCTCAAAACCAGGTATGGCGAGCGAAATTTGACGATATCAAATATCTCTTTTCACCGTGACCTTCCTCCACAGCCTGTACATAGTACAAATTTACACGGATGACATACCAAAAACGGCGTGTTTGACTTCTCTTGCCAACCACAGGTATATTCAAAGGCAGCGGCTATTCGGACTCGAGTCTGAATAGCCCCCCATGGCTATTCGGACACAAATTCCAATGCGTGTACCGGATATGAAGTGCACAGGGAATTCGACCTTGGTCGTCCTCGGTTTCTACGATCTGGCCAAAATTTTCGACACAGGTTAAGAAAAGTATTAGTGACGTCAAAATTGAACATGAGCAGTTGAAAAGTCTGAAATACCACACAACAAAGGCAAACAGGGAAACGGCAATCTGAGCTCACAGCAATGAAAAAAAAGTAATTCAAATTTCAGAACACCAAAGGATTATAACTATCAACAGGTAGTCTAAATCCGCTTTTTTATGAGAAAGATAAAATCATTGATCAATTGGAAGTCCAGTTAGGAGTTAAGTGGAGAAAAGTTACAATCATCCCAAGCATAACAAAAGCCAGTCGTTCAAAGTGACGCGCTATGGAGTTTGAGTCCGAATAGACGCGGGAGGCTATTCAGACTCGAGTCCAAATAGCCACTTCGATATTCAAAGCACCGAGATTACAAGATGGCGGATAGGACGACTTCCTTCAACGACGCGAGAGTCGATGGGTTCATTAGCAGGACGTGCACAGGCTATCACAAGTGTTTGTTGACCGAGCGGTGAATGAGATGTTGTACATGGCCCCAGAGTCTGACTGTTTCTATAGCGCGAGGGCAAATTTGATTTTGCAGGAAGATATGCGTTGGGGGCCAGGTTTCCTTTTTTTTCTTCTTTTTTTTTTTTGTAAGTGTTCTACGGCGCTGGTAACTGCACAGGTTCATAAGAGCGCACGGGACTCGCCAAATATTTTCAATGGGTAGGGAATTTTGAATTTTGACCGGGTGGCGGCCGAAGCCTACTCTTATCGATTTTTTTAAAACCCTAAAGGTATCTTTAACGTGCACAACTTACGCACGGGACCTCCGAGCTAGATATTTCGCCTATGTCCGAGAAGTCTTGGGGTAGATCTTTGCTACAGGAAGATCAGGGGTGTGGATGAAAGACAGCAGTAAGAAGGAGCCACGTTTCCGAGGTTCTGGTTACATATTTCGTGATTGGAAAGACTGACAGTGGTCGTTACTGCCAGCAGCACAATTAAAACAAGTAGTGCATTACCTGTGCTACACACGAACACGTTCTCTTACACCCACCCCC
>NW_004797800.1:73279-77422 GCF_000002075.1 Aplysia californica
CCAACCCCCTAAAAAAAACCCAAAATACAAACCAAACCATGGCATGTTCTTTTTTTTCACGCAGTGTGCCCTTAAAAATACATAAATACAATATTTTATTAAAACATACTTTTAGAGTAATCGAACGAAGAAAGAGCAAGGTCAACCTAATTAAACAAACAACAAAAACAATTAAGCAAACAAACAAACAATGGAAGAGAAAATAAAGAAACCAGAGTAAATAAAAGAAGAAAGAAAGGACACAAAACAAAGGGTAACATTGAGCATGACAAAGCAGCAAAATACTTGTGGTGTTAAAACTTGTGAGAAGCACTGGTGACCTCAGCCGGGATCATGTTCCGAAAGCCAGCATCTAGCGTACTGCTCGAGGCAGCTCCACGCTTGGCCACCTCTCGGAGATGTTCGTTTCGGAAACTATCATAGCTGATCTCCAGATTGTTCTTATGGGTGTCGTTGTTGTTGACAGAGCTGTCTGTGCATGTGGTGACGTCATGGCTCCGTTCCGGAGCCGAGGGACTCGCTGCCGAGGCGTGCGTTCGAAAGATGCCTCCTCCTTTCCCGTAGTGTTGATGAGAGTAACGACTGGAGAAATTGTGGCCGTTGATGACATCAGGATGGTGACTGGTATTGCTGTGGCTGTTGTTGTTGCTGCTGCTGCTGTAATGGTGCTGTTTTTGCTGTTGATATTGTTGTTGTTGTTGTTGCTGTTGTTGTCGTTGATGTTGGTGGTGATGGTAGCCGGAACTACCGTTAACATGACGTTGGTACTGATGCTGATGTTGAAATGCTTGGGACTCCTGCTGGACATGAGTAGCGTGATGATTGTGGTAATAGTGCTTCTGCTGCTGCTGTTGCTGCTGCTGCTGTTGCTGCTGTTGTTGTTGCTGTTGTTGTTGCTGTTGTTGCTTGCTGTTTCCACTGCTTTGCTGGGCGTGTCCTTTGTGACTGCTTCTCGACTCCGACGTCATTATATTGTAGTGCTTGTTTCCGCTAGCGCAATGAGGGCTCTTGCTATGGCCTATCAACCCAAAGGCGTAGGGTGAGATGTGATCTTTAGAGCTGTGCGCAGTCCTGCTTCCGTCCATACTATCTTCTTCAGAAGGCTGGGTACTTGAATCCTTTCTATACGAATGCTGCTGATCGTGAACGTGGTGCGGGGTGCCTACTCTGGAACTGGACTTGTTATAGAATCCATTGGTGTCGTAAGAAGGGATGGGTATAGAAGAGATGTGTTGAACACGTGACACATCAACGTTAGCGTCGTTATCAGGAGATATGTGACGGTCGTATATATGCGAGGCGCCGTGGGAACTTACGCCAGACCTGTAGTTATGTCCATTGTACTGTCCGCTGGGAGGGGACGGTTTCCCTTTGTAGAAATGATACCCCGAAACGCCTTTTCGCCCCTTTTCGTATTCGCCTTTTCGTCCCTTCTCGAATTCACTTTTCTTCGTGTTGGGAGTGTGAGATCGTGATTTCCCGAAGTTTCCGTGATCCTTGCTGCTGGGAATGTCCCCATACGCCGACTTTTCGCTCTTGCCAAGAGGAGGGTGGAAAACGAAACTGCCCGTGATGATTGAAGGGTCAACCCTGAGTTTACCGTCGGTTAATTGCCCGCCACGACCAGGGGAATGGTGCGAGAAGTCGCCGAATCTGTTGTCCACGGAGTCGTCCGATGACGTCAGTAGATGCTGCTCTTGGTACGTGGTGGAGGCCTCGTATGGTCGCGTGACGTAAACCTGGGGAAATACAGATGGCGTCACGTGATAACGATTTAATTTAGCACACAATAAATTTTGAAATACATGTATATTAAAGATGTATTTTAAGAAGGAGAATCTCCAAACAAAATGCCCAGCCCTGATAGTCTTTTCTTTTCCTAATTTGTTTTGTAAGTGTTTTACGGCGCTCGCAACTGCATGAGGTTACATGAGCACGCGGGACACATTAAACATTTTCAGTTGGTAGGACATTTTGAATTTTGCCCGGATGGCGGCGGAAGCCTACTGTAATCGATTTTAGACCACCAAGGGAACTTTAATCGTGCGCAACTTGTACACAGGACCTCCAAGATTTTTCTCTCTTGTCCGAGAAGGCTAGGTGTAGATATTTCTTATCAGAAGATCAGGGGTGTGGCTGAACCTGATAGCCCGAATGACCGAGACAAATTTCTAACAAGGAGATGAATAAAGATTGTTATTGTCATTACCAAACCTCAAGAAAAGTGGCATAAGTTGTCCAGTGGTTAAGTTATCGACCGAACTCGTAATTGTGAGATCGCGGGTTTCTGAATCTAAGGTTCAGCTTGGTCTGACGTTTTGCCCTTTCAAAAGTGGGCACTTTACGTGAATTCTTCCATTTATCTAGGATTCATACTGAAATTGTCGACGCTGGATTCCAACCTGAAGCAAATACATGTACATTATACGTGCGCTTTAGAGTATGACGATGTTAATAGGTTTTCTTAGGTAGATTGTGATAGGGTAGACAGACAGACAGACAGGCAGACAGACAGACAGACAGACTATGGAAGAGATATCATCATCATCATCATCATCATCATCATCATCATCATCATCATCATCATCATCATCATCATCATCATCATCATCATCATCATCCTCATCATTTGCTACGGTATGTACTTACATCTGTGTATGGATTCCCATAGGCTCTGGTGCTATGTTGGGGTCTGGCATAGTCGTAAGCATACAGGCCTGTGCCCCATAAGCTGTGGTAGCGCAGCGGGTATGGGAACTGGCGGAGACCCGGGTATCTCGAATGCATTCGATGGCGGAGTCTGTCAAAAATATACTTATTATTTAGACCGTAACAGATAGATAGATAGATAGATAGATAGATAGATAGATAGATAGATAGATAGATAGATAGATAGATAGATAGATAGATAGATAGATAGACCGATAGACAAAAAGATAGATAAATAGATACATACATACCTACATAGATAGATTGATAGATAAATAGATAGATAGATAGGTAGAGAATGAGAAAGATAGAGAGAGAGTGTGTGTGTGTGTGTGTGTGAGAGAGAGAGAGAGAGAGAGAGAGAGAGAGAGAGAGAGAATGAGAAAGATACATGTATGTTGCATAATCATGGACGCCATTTGTATTTAACGCTATCAGTGTTTCCTTTGGATGTTAGATAAAAGACGCACAGAAAGAGAAGTAAAGTGTGCTAGGGGTCGCAAACTGGCACGCAATATAATGTACTCGTCCCCTCCCCCTCCTGCTTCCCCCTTCCTCTTCCTCCTCCTCCTACTGCTCCTATTCCTCCTCACCCCCTCCTTCGCTTTCTCCTTATGCCACTTCAACTTTTGCAACTGGTAATGTATGTACTTCTGAGAACACTTTCATACTTATAGCAGAGAGGGTTTACAGTAACACTGTATTACTCTAAAACTATCTGCTTATAGCATACTTTATTGTCTTTTAAATAATATGGTAATGGATTTTAGTATATTTAAGTGCCTCTTGATAAAACGTTCATACTTTTAACAGAATACGTTTTTGCTTTATTCTTACTAACGTGTCTTTTGAGAATACGTTCATGCTTATATCATACTTTAATGTCTCTCGAAAATACGCTAATTAATTTAGCATACTCGGATGTGTCTTGGCTAAAACAGCACGTGGACATGGATGGCTGATGCCACAATAAATAAATTATTGATGGTCAGATGTCTCTTGAGAACAATATTATGTTTATGCTTTTTAGCATAATATGTGCGTCTCTTAAAATACCTTCACGCTTATAGCACTCTTGAGTATTTTGTGTTGTGTGTCTCTTAAAATACATGTACCTTTAAATTTTTAGCACACCTGAGTATTGTGCTGTCTGTGTCTCACCTTTTCCTGAGTGACCAATACTTGTAGGTGGACACAACGATCAGGAGTAGGGCCACCAGGGCAAAGGCAGCGACTGCAATGACCAGAATGAAGTCTGTGCTGGTGTCTTCGTGTGCCTGGCATAAACGATGATAGTGTTAATAAAGATGATGATTTAGATGGTGACTGTAGTAGGACAAGAGATCATTTGTGGTGGTGTGGGGTTGTAAAAAAGGGGAGAAAGGGAGGGGGGTGTTGATAATGTTTGGAGGGAAAGGGGGAACATGATGATGA
>NW_004797800.1:77522-80934 GCF_000002075.1 Aplysia californica
TGCTCTACATGCGTCAAATATCTACTCCCACTCTTTAGCTAGTAAAAGAAACATGCCATTTCCTTCAACAGTGGTAAGACTTAGAGCGATAGAAGATAGAAATAATATCTTAGGAAAACAAAAACAAAACAAACAAAAACACTTTCCCCAAAGGAAAAAAGGCCAAAGTTAATATCACATATTATGTATAGACCGGAATACAGAAATCCATGCACGTTATCATACAATAGTGTTTTAGGACGGCCAAAATGGCAGCTTGCACTGAATACTTCATGATGATGATGATGACGATGATGATGGTGACGATGACGACGACGACGATGATGATGATGATGATGATGATGATGATGATGATGATGATGATGATGATGAGCTACAACGAACGACGATGGGGATGACGTTGAAGGCAATGAAAAGCAACCCAAGAACTCAATACTCACGTCCCCCATGGGCTGGGCCTTGTAGTCTCCAGCACACACAGCTGGGGGCGGGCATGGCGTGCCATTTGTGCTAAGCATTGGCTCGTCACATAACTGGAAGGAGGAGTCAGTTGCATTAACTCCTCCTTCTTCGAATGATTGACAGCGCCACCGGATGACGTAATCCCCTGCGGTTTCACATCTGTACCACGCTTTGCACTGCAATGATTGGTCAATTTTTCCGGAAGGAGGACAAGGGAGTGTTGATCGCCAGCACACCGGAAGAGGATCCGCCGCCATTTTGTCTGTTGGTACGTCGAGGGCAATTTGATTGTCTTTAGATTCCATCCGGCTACTGGTCACAGACGATGCATGTCTGAGGAGTCCTGTGAATATAATTTCATAAAATGTAATTATATAAGTTTTACGTCTCCAACAGTAGCATTTAGATTATTTGGTCGCTTTTAAGGACAAACGGGCTAACCCAGATTTCGGGGGTTTCAAGAAACCTAGGTCTACACCAAAAGTGGGCTTTGTCCTACCTATAGAAGAAGTTTGGCTTCATTGGTGCGTATATTTGTTTGATTATAGAGAAAACTCTCCTTGTCTTTCAAAGAAACTGAACACGGGCCCAAAATTTCTACCTTCGATTTTCTTAAAACAGCATTTTTCAGGATAGCCCCCTTGTGCTTAAAAGCGACCATTTAGAAGTCGGGCTATTTCGATCCTGCCTGTTAAAGTCAAACCAAGCTGAGACAGTTACAGCTTCCCAGCAGAGAGATGAAAATTATACTCGATATAAATTACCCACCTTTCTCGTCTGCTGCGTGCGACAAAGAACTGCCAAACCACTTCACCGTAGATGAATGTTCAGATCTTATACCCAGTGCCCATTGGGGGGTCGGATCTCCCAACAAATCGATCGAACGACTCGCGGCCTTGAAAAAAAATGTGTTTGTTTTTTAGGGTCACCGTCAGCTTCGTTCAGTTTGTACCACGATGGTTGCTTTTCGCCCTCAATCTGGCTAGCCCTACCTACCAAACATAATCGAACCGAGCAAATCATGCCAATGGACACTGGGTAGTTGGCAAAAATGCACAGTCCCTTACCAAACTTAATTGATACCTCAAATTTCAGCAGGCTAGCAATTATACGAGAAGCCAAAAAAGCACGTAATGATCCAGTTTTCGGCTTAGGTATTATTAGAAGTACAAATATTATGCTAAGACCTGATCCCGCCTTCCAAATGATCAAAATTTTTCGATGGTGGTGTAAAAACACCTACACAAAATAACTCGCCCCCCCCCCCCCCCCCAAAAATGGGTCCAAAAAAAAAACCCCCCAAAAAAATTAAAAAAAAAAAAAAAAAAATTTTTAAAAAAAATAACAACAAAAAACAAACAAAACCACCACCGTCCCAAAAAATCCTAACCCAAACAAAGAAAACAAAAACAAAAACAAAAACAACGCAACACAACAACGTTTTACTGAATTTTTGTTTTCAAACCGCGAAGCACATTTAAATTGTTAGAAGAGGAATGTTATCATAATATCTCTTGGCGATATTCCCAGTCTGTGTTTGCCTCGCAGCGAACGTCGTCTGTTTTGTAATGACTAGCCCCTTTGCCATTGCACGTGAATTACGCGAGTTCGCTTCCAGAGCGGGGAAGTTCACTTTATCCAGATGTTCATCTTTCTACTAAAATACTTTATCTCTCTCAGATTATCAACACGGGTTGGTCCTCACAGACAGGATCGAAGTCGTTTACCTGCTAATTGATTAAATAATTTTTTTTTCTGGTAAGTGTTTTAAAGCGCTCGCAACTGCATAAAAAGGTCATATGAATGTACGGGACACACCAAACATTTTTGGTTGGTAGGAAATTTTGAATTATGCCCAGATGGCGGCCGAAGCCTACACTTATCGATTTTGGACCATCAAGGGATCTTTAACGTGCGCAATTTGCACACAGGACCTCCGAGATTTTTTGCCCATGTCCGAGAAGGCTAGGTATAGATCTTTCCTACAATAAGATCCGAGGTGTGACTGAAAGACAGTAATAAGAAGTAGCCAAGGAGCACCAGAAGAAAGGCAGCAGAAAGAGACAGGAACCCAGAGGTGGGGGCAAAGGAGGTGAGGGGGTGGGAACAGAAAGTGAAGACGAAATCAGACGACAGAACATTGTTAGAGAGCAGGAAAGGGTGTGCAAGAAGAAAATTTGAGAGAAGAAACTTTTTTCCGTCACTACTCGGATTCGAACCCGGGACCTTTTGAATGAGGGGCGAACACATTAACCTCAAGGCCACGAGAGCCCCCTTGCTAATTTATATTGATTAAACAGAAGACGTCGTAAAACATAATACATATTAGCGTACACTGAGCAACACACATAAAAACTCAAATTATCAATAAGTCACGAATGCCTACCATGACGTACAGTCGAATACCCTAACGGCCACCTGTCAAAGGAAATCATCTGGTAAAAACGAACACTTCCCACTTTTCCCTTGCATTTTTTATGATAATAATATGATAATTTTATTGTGCACGACGTCCATCTCAGAAAACCATTATTTTTTCTCCTCGACAATGAATTATGGGTGTCCTTCTTGGACGATTTCTACTGTATGTTTTTGCTTCGTTTTGTTTTGTTTTGTTCTTTTTTCTTTTCACTGTTTCGGTTTTACGATGGTTTTTCGATTAACGTCACTAGTTGAATGCTCTTCGAAGGTCACCTTTGCTGCTACAACGAGTTGAGCGAGGCAGCCCTAACAAACCCGCCAAAAACACCCGCTCGTGAAAAGCAAACACATCAATCCATGTTCAAAGTCTAGCGTTTTGTCATCAGTTCATAAAGTCCCTGTTTGGTGGGATGTAATGTGATTTAACGGCTCCTTTGAAGAGTAGACGCTGCAGAAACTTTCAGCAAAAAAAAAAGTTTGATGAAAGAAAAAGACAAACAACAACAACAACAACAACAGCAACAACAAC
>NW_004797800.1:82285-83625 GCF_000002075.1 Aplysia californica
GCCCCCCCCCCCACCTCCCTTCCCCTCTCAAAAGAAAACAGATCATTTCGGAAGCAGGCAAGCAGCTTCTAGAGTGCATTACCAGGGCCAAGCCTGGCTGAGTGGGATACAACATCCAAGTAGAAATATACGATAAATAAACTGTACCTCACTCAGGAACCAAACTCACGACTTCTGAGACAAAAATTGCCATAAGGGATAAAGAAAAGAGGGAAGAAAATACTTTTAAAAACACACAAAAAACCCCCAAGAAAATAAGAAAAAAAATGAAAGATAAAATACGAGAAAAAGAAAACACAGCTTTACTTAGTCCCGTGATTAATACAAGTGCTTTTTACGCCCCCATCGATCCAATTTAGATCACTTAGGAGGCGGGCTTCACCTCAGTTGTCAGGGTCAAACCGAGGTAAATGGGTACAACATCTCAACAGAAAGAGATACTCGATAAAAATCCCCCCCCCATACTACTTCGGAATCGAACTCGGGTCTCTTGCGTGCAACGGCGAAGCACTAAACCCTACACCACAGATGCCAAAGAAAAAAAAATTAAATGTCACAATATAATCTGTGAGCGAGTGTCAGTCTAAAAATACACCCTTCGCAGTCAGATTACAGGTGTTTGATTTTTTAAGACCTTACAAAAATATACATAGACAATATGTAATCCTCTTGTGAAAACTTGGGTTCTCGCCTTTCGCGTCACAAGGTGGTATGTCCTCTGGACGGTAGTGCTGGGCGGCGAGGTTCCCGATTATTGAAAGCTAGGAACCGTAGGAATCGACTCCGAACCCAAATACTTACTTTCTAATGATGTCATTTCTTACCTGGTTGGCTCAGAACATCTTGAGGGTTTAGGATAACGTTGGTTTCGAAAAATACGAAGCATCAATTTTTTAAATTTCGAAAACGAATTTTTTTTTAATGAAGAAGATTTAAATGATTTAAGTAACTGTTAACTGTTGGTTTACATAAAAGGGAGTCGGAACTTTTCTTCCGTAGCACCCCTCTCTGGTAGCGCTAATCGTGGGAATCGGTTCCGGAATCGATTTTTCGCCCAGCTCCTCTTGACGAGTATCGTCAGCCCTTGAGGAATGTTTTGGACGAGTGTGAGCTAACAGCGCAGATGTGGGATCACCTCTCACGACACGTCACGTGACTACCTCGCACGTCGCGAGCCGGGATAAGTAGATTTTTCTGCTCCTCATGCATTTTTTTGCTTCTTTGTTCTATTTCTTTCCCCTATCCAAAGGCGATATGTTTCTGTTTCTAAGTTTGTATCTATCTGTCTATCTATCTATCTATCTATCTATCTATCTATCTATCTATCTATCTATCTATCT
>NW_004797800.1:87848-93013 GCF_000002075.1 Aplysia californica
CAGAGAGACAAACAGAGGCACATACACAAAGACAGACAGACAGACATACAGACATACAGAAATACCTACAGAAAGAGAGAGAGAGAGATAGAGATAGAGAGAAAGAGAGAAAGAAAAAGAGAGATAGATAGATAAAGAGAGAGAGAGAGAAGAAACAAAAACTGTAAGACAAAAAGAGAGAGACACACGCTTTGTATAAATATATTATGCAGTTCTCATTATTTACATGGATATTTTTACTTAAGCAAATAAAGCAAGATACCCCTTTTTGATCTGACTCATCTTCCCTCTGTTCCCATTTTCGAAACTGCCCATCCTTTATTTTCTCAAAGTCACCCCCCTCCCCTCTTTCCCCAAGCTCCTGGTACAATACCACGTTTTGATAATTCCGCCCAAATTTTGTAAAATACCATAGTAATAAGATTAGCTTCCCACTTCGGTGGTCATTATCACACATGTACCCGAATTTAAAGAGTTCTTAAACTAAAGCTTTAAAACCCCCGAGGCTTGCACTTTAAAAGACAAAGAGCGAGAATTAAGAGTGTGATAATAAGACAGTCATTAATCAGTAATCAGGAAAACTGTTACCTTTATGATTTACTGCAAGAATTTTTTTATAATGGATAAATAAATAAACGGGCGATGTTTGCGAAAATCTGTTTTAGCTAATTTTCCTACATCTTCCTTGTTTTTCTCTCTGTCTTGCTCATCATCCATTCTCTGGCCATCTTCTCCCATCTTCCACTACCCATCTCTTAGTCCTCGCGAGATGAATTGCCTTCTTCTTTTCTTCTTTTCCTTTTTTTTTTTTAGTTGTCGTTTTCTAGATGACAAAGTTAACTCAAAGGAATGCGTTGTATTTTGTCCTCAAATAAGAAGAAGGACACCTGCAGAATTATTACCTTGAATTTCCTCAAATTACAAATGTTGGTCCTCTGAATTCCTTAACGTGTGCATCTTCGAAACAACTGTCGAGGTTTTGTTTCAGAATCTGAAAAGCTCAAACAATATCTGATTCAAGGTTGCCCCCCCCTCCCCACACCAACTCACCCACCCACACCCACACCCACACGCACTCCCAGCCTTGACAATGGTATGACGTAGAAAGAGCATTGTTCATCCTTTCCGACAAGTCGCGTGTGGAACCAATCAAAGAATTCACATTGGACAAATAGTTCACCTTTTGTATTTTGTCATTGCCTGGCTATCTGTTCCATTTCCGATCCATCTTTTTATCTTTTTTTTTTTTTTTTTTAAAGACACATTCCTACAATCCATTAAAATTAAAGTTACTATACGCACAAGATTGTATAGATCTAGCTCGTAATTGATAAAATTTACCAGAAAAAAGACTGAAAAAAAATCCGCCAAAAATGTAATTAAACTTCACAAGCAAACGAAAAAACCACAAAGAGCAATGAAAAGGGTTCTCTTTTAATTTCGAAAACAAATAAAAGTAACGCCTTCCGAATTTTACAGACACTTCAAAAACCTCAAAGTTCAGTAAATATAGTCAAACCTTCTTTAGCGACGACCTGCCTAAGACAAACACTTTCACAAAAGACCAATTCCTTTTTCAACCCTTGGATTTTATCTAGATCTTAATTTCTTTTACCAAGAGGCCCACCTGTCTAAGAAGATCCCTTTTCTCCTAGATACAAATTGCTACCATAGAATCCAATAGTTATATCTGCTCAGTACCCAGTTTTGAGAAATGTTGTATTATTACATGTATTATTATTATTAATTTGACGTAAAAAACCCCATTAACGTCATGTCAAGCTTTTTCGAATGCAATTCTTGAATAACTTGATACCGACTCTGATATAATCGTACAATTTTGATAGGGCAGACAATATATTTGGTTTCTGACCTCATGGTCTTAGTAAGTCAAAACAGCCAAAAATGTCACGATTTTAATAGAACAGGTAGAACATCTGCTTTATCACTTCGTGGTCTCAGTAACTCAAAACGGCCAAAAATGTCAGATAGAACTTTATAATTCTGAGGTAGAGAACAGGTGGTCGTCTTGGACAAGTTCAACTGTATTTCTAAATTTCCCTCTTTGTTTTCTGGGCAGCAACATCTTCAGGGATAAATATACAACAACGTCCTCAAAGTTACCAGGAACAAACAAAAGAATAAGATTCACATAAAGTTACCAGATGTCAAGGGCGAGAGATGTCCGGTGTTGGACATAGCACAGATAACGGGAGGCGCGGGGAGTTGGTCAACACGGAACACAATAACGGCATTCAGTATGAATGCTGAGTCTCACAGGGACAAGGACGCGCTAGAAGGTCTGGCTGGTGTAGTGCTGGCGTGGCGTCGGCGTCAGTGGCCTAGCGGTTAGGCTACCGGACTTGTAATCGTGAGGTTGCAGGTTCGGGGGTTCGAGCCGCGGGCCCGACGTTATGCCCGTAAGAAAGGCACTTCACATAAATTTTCCTCACTCCACCCAGGTGGGAATGGGTACCTGGCCATTGACAGCGAAAGATCTTGTCAGTATGTTAGTGTTTTAGTGCCTATAAATGGCTGCTTGCTCTGTAAGCTTCTCAGGAAGTTGAGGTTGTTTCAGAGTGCTCTCAGGTCTGCTGGGGTAATATGTAGTATAGTTTGCGAAGGGCATAGAGCGGGTATTTGCGCTATGCAAAAATGCTATCTATTATTATTATTATTAAGATCTGTCATGCGAAATATGGACGGGGTTAGAATCTCGTTCAAAACCTTTTAGTTTTGCCTTTGGTATTTTTATATATTTCATTGAAATGTTTTCTTCATTTATTTCTTTTGACCGGATAAAAATGAGTGCTTTTGATTCTTTCACACAAGAAACCTAATGATACCTATTCAGAGATCCTGATTCTTGATCAGTCCAGAAATGAATTGAAAACCGGTGTGATAAAGATAGGAATCTAAAGACAAGAACTCAAAAGCTCGACTATTATTGTGTTGACCAAGAATGTTATATATTGCTGCTACTTTTATTAATAGATTACAGAAACTGATGACACAGCTACCCGGAGCATGTCTTAGCAGAAGACTTTTTTGGAAGTTAAAGTTTTTGGGAAAATGTGCTTCTTTGGTAGACTCTGAGGCTAAAAGTTTTCAAGTGGAGCAGCCCAAGAACAAGTTGAGTTATCTTTGCAAAAGAATGTTGTTATCTCAAGTAATCTAAAGTAGAATGAAAGAGGAATAATCTCAAAAAACATTCTTAATTTTAATGTTTTTCACGAGAGTGTAATAAAAAGAGTTTCCCAGTTATGCAACACGTGATCAAACAAAAATATACAACTGACACAACAACAAAAGACTAGAAATTGGTAATTTAAGTATCAGCAGATTAACGAGTCTCCATAACGCTTTTTTTTACCCTAATGCGATCCTCAAATTTGCATAGGAGACGGGTTGGTTTAGTTATAATAAAACAATAAAGAACCACTTCGTTATTTGAGGTATTTGAAAAATGATTACGTGAAATTATTTTAAAGCCGGTGGCGACCCATATTGCCGTTGGTTGTTTATTGTATTTTGGAAGTGACTTGTCTTGTATAAAAAGAGTTGGCGAAAAGATTGTTCAAAGAACATTTCTGTTTGACAAACGAAAGAAAACATAATCTATCAGTACCTTGGTGGCATCTGCAAGGTTGAACGACGATTTTCGAAGACAGGTTCTTATGTTTCGCTAGGTTTAAATTTTATCAATCGGAAAGTCTACTAACTAGATATTGCTTTTTTCCCAAAATTCTTTCTTGTTTTCCATATTCGTCATAAAAACCCACTTGCATGTACAGCAACTGTATCTTCAGAATATCGAATCATCCATTCTTTTTTTAAAATACATTTTGGAGGATGATGCATGTTTGTAACCTGTCTTTTTGTGTTGAAAATGTTAAAGTATTTCAAACTAAACTGGCTATGACAAGGCATGAAGAAGGCTTACGGCTTCTAAGAGTTCATATGACTTAAGCGTCGTAATAGAAATCTGTATGTCGTTTTAAAGCGGAAAGTCGTAGTTAGGTCGTGAAAGCAGAGAAATGGGAAGACAAAAAGAAATAACGACACCGAAGAACACCAATAAATGGCAAACATGTACTGAGAAAGTTACAGATAATATCATTATCTGCTTGGGCCTCATTTTCCATAATCCATGTTATTACTACTGGGCTTTGCATTCCGACTTCCATATAACATGACTCGTTGTATCCAGGACAACAGTAATTCATTACTTTAGTTTTAGTAAGCGTTTTACGGCACTTGCAGCACAAACAGATGCCAATTAATTGTAAATCTTTTAGAACGTAGCGAGCACGTAATGCGCCCGTTAGCAGACCAAAAGCATTTTATTCGAATAACCATACGTAAAATCAGAAACAGTAATTCGTATACTTCATAGTTGCATGCTGTTGTCGATCTTTTTATGCAAAGAAAACGTGAATTTAAAAAAAAAAGAAATTTATGGATAACAAAGATCTTTAAGTTCCCCCGAAAGAACGTGTCTTCAAGAGTTGTTGAATAACTTGAATGTGTGTCTCTAAAGAGATAAAGCCATCAATTAATATACAGATCTTTGCTAATATCTAAGTATTAATTAATCGCAAGTAACACTTTCTTTGTTATGTTTATTAATTGCCAACGCTTTTCATGGGGAAATTTCATTTGATAACTGTTACTGTCAGCTGGATTGTCTCATGTATCTAACCCACTCTATCAAGCATATCCGATTAGTCGAACATGGGGTAACAGGGTTGTAAAAAGGTTTGTACACCCACACTGGCTTTACTCCCAGCCAACAAACTGACCCCAGAAGTAGATACTTCTCCACGCGATTAAAGTACGTCCCTTTATACCCACCGGCTGGAAAAGGTTGTTAAAATGTTTTCGGAGCAAACATTCACTTAAGTCTTGAAAGAAAGCTCGACGTAATGCCCCGTACAAGGGTGGGAGAAAGGGTTCGTTTGTTCTCCAGTGCGAATACATAATGCAAAGTGTACGCAGGAGATGCTGGCGTTGTCTTGTCGTGCCTCGAGTTTGACACAACTTTTCTTTCGCTTAGGATGTTACAGTTGAAAAGAAAGATGACAATGCTCTCTATCTTTTATTATTGTTGTCTATCTATCTATCTATCTATCTATCTATCTATCTATCTATCTATCTATCTATCT
>NW_004797800.1:93113-104729 GCF_000002075.1 Aplysia californica
ATCCATCCATCCATCCATCCATCCATCCATCCATCCATCCGTCCATCCATCCGTCCATCCATCCATCCATCCATCCATCCATCCATCCATCCATCCCTCCATCTATCTACATGACTCAGATAAACTGACATGTCATGTTTCCATAAGTTGGGTCAGAGTTTGAACAAAGTGTTATTTTAGATAGAACAGCAAGACAGTGTGCAATGTTGTAGCTACAATTTCATCTTTTAAAAGTAGAACTTTTGAAATCCTGAGGGCGGGTTTTCCCCTCTGTGCTTAGTTTCTTTTGACGCTGAAATCAACCCGTAACTGTAATGCTTAGTAAGGGAAACAAAGGTTACCATTTTCAGGCTGATCTTCAACGTCATCGAGCTTTTGCCCAACACTCATGTGTGCTATTCCGGTTGTCTTCTGTTTAGTTTATTAATTTTTCTGCTTGTTGTAAGCTTGTAACAACCGAGAGAAAATAGATAGTTTAAGATTTGTGTTCGAGGTGATTCGGCTCCACTTGTCAGGACCATCTTTGTTCTTATGAAAGACGGAAGTACTCGATAAAACACCTCCTCTAAGCCATAATAAAACTCATTGCCTTTTGTGTACAATGCTAAAATAACAGGCACTACTATACAGAAACCATTCTGTGTTTAGCAGTACGGTAAGGACATGAACTGCACTTTGTCATTGAGCGTTCTAATTGCGATGGTCGGATGCCAGAATCCGAAAAAACGCCACTTGGAATAATCCTTTTAACCCATCTGCTTATATAGGGTAATGAAAGTATTATGAGGATATTATGCAGGTGGCTGTGCCATTTTGTTCTCGTTTGTTCCTTTGGAATCTTTTTACTTTCGATGTTTTTGTCTGCCAGTAGACATACTACTCAAAGCCGTAGTGTTAATGAAAGTGTAACCTCAACATTTGATAACGCCATTCCTCAAGTTTGATACCGGTAAAACAACAGAAGCTGTAAGACATAATTATTTGAATAATTATTGTAAGATAATTATGAAATGGGCGGTTTTATAGGCCAACTTTTAATACATTGGTCACCCCCAATAGATCCCCCATTCGCCTTCAGGTAACGTGGAAAAAGAGAGCCAAAAGAATAAAGAAGGTAGGTCTAAGTAAATATCACACACGCTCAACTGAACATAAAATCTATGTTGCTTATGTGAGGTTTCTTTTTCAGAAGCGTTAACCCCAATTTGTTAGTGTTTTGATTTTTTGAAAAGTAAATGTCTTTACGCCCCTAACGACACAATTTAGATCACGCAGGAGGTGGCCGGGCTGTGATCCTGCCTGAGAAGGTCAACCTGGGCAAAGAGGGACGGACACAACGTTCCACAGAAAAATCGAGATAATGAAAATTCTCCCCACACAGAAAGTGACTCTGGTCTTCTGCTTGTAACAGTGAAGCGCATTGCCTACCAGTACACTACAGAAGACTATTGGTATTATATAGCAGTAATACAAGTCAGTGTTCGCCTCCTCCAGCTAGAGGGAGGCCTTGTATAACTTCAAATATGATATTTTTCAACAGACACAACTTTGGTATATTATTGTTATAATTCAAAACACAGCTCCGATCTTCAAAAGAAGCTACCGCTGATAAGGAAAAAAACCCGAACAAGTTAAACAAAATAATAATGAAACGAAGCTGTAAAAAAAAAAGAATTAATAAAAAAAATTTAAAAACGGAAAACGTAAACAAATCGGAGAATTATTACGTTTTACTAGGGAGTTTCAAAGCTTCAGTGGAGGTATTGAAGAAGTGACACTGTCTATTTGACGTCGTGTCCGTTGGCAAAAAGGATGAAGACTTCTCCTTAACAATAATAGTAATAAAAATAATAAAAATAATAATAATAATAATAATAATAATGATGATAATAATAATAATAATAATAATAATAATAATAACAATAATATAATAATAATAATAATAATAATAATAATAATAATAATAATAATAATAATAATAATAATAATAATAATAATAATAATAATAGTTAGCCCGTGACAGTCTGACGAGGACTAATAATAAAATTATTTAACTGCAGAAGAGAATATTCCGCGATATAGACGATATCTTGTGGCTTCTGCTATAACAAATGAGATCAATTCTAGCAGAAAAGCCTTGGCCAGATTTTAACAAATCAAATCTTCATTTCCACTTGTTGAAGACTTGCGTAGCTGACTGGTTTTTCTCTTGGCTTTGGCCAAGACATTTGTTGCCCTCAGTCATTGCTGGTCTCCAACTAGGTCAGTCAGGAGCCAGGCACTCCCGTTAGTCCCATGCCAGGGGATTAATGTTGACGTCAGTCAGAGACATTTTCAAACCGTCTTTGTAAAGCGTTTTTTGGTGTGCCAACCTTGCAGTTCTGTGAGGACAGCTTGAAATAGAATACACTGCCTTTGGGATTCTGAAATCAGGCACTTTTACTAACATGGTCAGCCAATCGAAGTTGAGTCCCTTTGAGCTTAAAATGCAGAGCCTGAGCATTTGCCTTTTTAAGAACGTCGGTGTCTTGCATATTGTACTGCTATTTGATGCCAAAAGGTTCTCCTCAAACATTTAGAGGGAAATTTTGTTTTGTTTGGTTTGTTTGAGTTAACAGACGCACATCGACATAATAATAATGGTCATTTAGTGCTGGGAAAAATAAAACAGACTGACAGAAAAAGAAACAGAAGGAAAGTAAAGAAATAGAACCTGCTACAAGTTTCTCTCTCTAACGAGCAGCTTACGTAGAAATGATTACGATTCTGGGTATCGCTTTGTTACACCGTCAAAGAACCGTTTATTTTAATTGACGCCTTTTAAAATTTATCTAATATACTATTATCTATTAGATCTCTGGTAGGACTGAGCTAAGCAGGTGGTGAGCATTTAAACTTCTAAGTAAAACCCACGTTCAAGAACAATCCATTGGAGGTTTCCAACTACAGTAGAGTTGTTCACGTCAACCAAAAATCTATCACGACTGACAGATTGTCTTCGGTTTAGCCGAGTTTTCAGTTTAGACAAATTGCTCTAACAGTGGCGGATAAAAGTAAAGTAAAAAAAAGCTAAAAGAGTAGCAACAAATGTGTTTTAAAAAGTGGGGATTTTTTTTTCTTCCGGTTTACTGCTGTTTTCGGATTACCCGTTTTTGGTTTAAGCGGACTGCCCCATAGGTGGGAAGCGTTGAACGTTTCTCAAGCAATAACAGTCCCAGAACGCAGGATGTTGTCTTAAACTAGAGTCGCTTGCACCGCTGCACGTAATGATAAAGAGCTTTCGCCGCACCCCGAGGCTTGGGTAAATAGATTGAAGCTATCCTCTTTTTCTATTTCAAAGTAATGGTCTCTTGATGCCCATCTCCAAGACATCCTCTTTCGTAAGCCTCAACCTCTTTAAAGTCCTAAAGATAAGGTATAAAAAATCCTGACCGAATTTCCTTTTTTTTAAAAAGAAGGCAAATTTTAGTAACCCCCCCCCCCAAAAAAAAAAACAACAACCAAAAAAACCCCCCCAAAAAACTGTACGGCGACAAAAGAGGAGATTTCACTTTCACTTATTTGTCTTCCTTTTTATTCATCCATTAACGAACATGGCTTTTATGTTGTTGGCCAAAGGATAATCCTCTGCATTTAATTGGCTTTTTGTGAGTGGTTTTGAATACAAACACACCCTTAAAGGAGAGAGAAATTCAAACAGAGGTAAATGGAGACCCGTCTTTCGCCTCGTTTGCATTAGCATTGTGATGAGTGTTTGCTATGAGAGAACCGGTTCGGATTTCGTGTGGGTTAGCTAGACAATGTTGGATTTCCTTGTGTTTTTCGTCCATTTCACGCAGGATTTCAATTAAAAGTATACTTGTTATACTAAACGGTGCCATAAAGAGTAAGGGAGGTTTCCTTGGGTGAGGAACGTTTTTGCTTTAATTCATTCTTTCCAATAACAGTTTTTCTGGTGTTTGCTTTCTGTGGGTTTTTTGTGGGGGTTTTTCGGGGAAGGGGGCTGGGGTTCCCTCAGTGGTCGTTTTTTGAATTATAGTTTTTAGTCACACAAAAGAAGCTTTAGGCATACTGACTACACTTTTTTTCTTCAAAGTGTCGCTAAAGTGGCCGGGAAATCCTCTGCATCTGTTTAATGCAGTATCATCATATTATCATCAACCCCTTTCATCTCTACCCCAAATTCATAACTAAAACCTTCAATTTACCCCCCCCCCCCCCCCTCCCGCTATCTTCTTCTTTCATTTTTGTGTGTGCCCCCCCTCCCCCACACACCCCTTCCTTTTCAGGCCCCTCCCTCATTTCTTCTCTAGTTTCTTTTCGCATAGTATTTCACGATCTCTATTCATCCACTTTTGTCCGGCTTTCTCTCTTACCCCCCTCTCTCTCTCTCTCTCTCTCTCTCTCTCTCTCTCTCTCTCTCTCTCTCTTTCTCTCTCTCTCTGCCCCCTCCCTTTCTGCCTCACTCCCTCTCTGCTCCTCTCATTCTGCTTCGTCTGTCCGTCTGTCTTCCTGTTTATCTGTCGGTCTTTTTCTTATCCTGCCGAAAGTGAATGCATGTGTGTTGAGCATGGGTATGAGGATATAAACGTGCATACTTCTGTGTTCTTGTGTTTACGTGTTTATGAAAGAGAGAGAGAGAGAGAGAGAGAGAGAGAGAGAGAGAGAGAGAGAGAGAGGAAGGGGGAGAGGAGGAGAGGGGGTGAGGAAGAGAGGGAGGGTGGGAGAGGGAAAGAGAGAGAGAGACAGACAGACAGACAGAGAGAGAGAGAGAGACAGAGAGATAGACAGAGTCAGAGAGAGAGAAAGAGAGAGAAAGAGAAAGAGAGAGAGAAATAGAGAGAGAGAGAAACAGAGAGAGACAGAGAGAGAGTGACAGAGAGATAGGGAGAGTGATAGAGAGACAGAAAGAGACAGAGAGAGTCAGAGGCCGACAGAGAGAAAGAGGGGGAGGGGGATAAGAGAGGGAGAGAGGGAGGGTAGAGAGAAACAGAGTGGCAAACACACACACTCAGCAAAGAAACAGAGATAGAGAGACATAGAAAGAAACAGAGATAGAGAGAGACTGGGAGAGACAGAGATAGACAGACACAGAAGGAAAAAGAGACTGATAGAAACAGACCGTTTGGGAGGGGGGGTGTCTCGGTTGGGGGGGGGGAGTGAGGGAAGCGGTACACAGCCGTTGTAAGGTTAAAAGGGTAAAAAATCAAAAGATAACATGACAAGACGTTGAAAAAAGTTGCCCTATAATACGAAAGGATCAGCGAGGCGCGTACATCTGGTGGTGACCTTTCTTTTAAGTCGCTGCTCTGTAACCACTGGGCACATGGCCCGCCGAGATCTGAGTTGCCCTTCTCTCTTGTTAACTCTCTCGGTTAGAGTTGAAAACCTTGCCCAAACCAGACACAGTAGAGGTCTTCGGTACACAACTCTAACCGTGCATCCACCAGATAAGGTCAAAGATTTTTCATTTTGAAATATGAAAAATGTAATTTCTTTTTATATTATCTTTCAGAATAGCTCAGAATTTGGTGAAGCGTGTTTATTTTACTTGTAAAATCTCTCAGTTCGAGTTTAAAATTTTGCCCAAAGGAGATACAAATCGCCAGTGCACGACTCTAAGCATGTATTCACCAAACTTAAATGAGGTCAAACACATGTTTTGAAGCAAAAAAGTAATTTGTTTCAAATTATCTTCTAGAGTTTGTCGAAATCTTGTGTCGAGCTTTCATTTTATTCTTTAAAATAGTGCCATCAATTGTAATTATGCTTACAGACAACCCCCCTTAACCCACCCCACCCCAGGTTTTGACCTAATTTAACGGTAGACGGTTACATTTGGACAACGGACACTGACAAAATGGGTCACTCGAAAGGTTGAGCGCTTGGTCAAAGACACAGTGTTAACTCTTTAATTCTTTCAGAGTGAGTCTTCTATGGTGTATTAAAATACCAAGATAAGCGATTATGGGGCCGATCTGTAGGGAGTATTTTGTGAAAGCGTTAGTGAAGAAAGGGACAGCAAATAGAGAAGAAAAAATAATTAATGTAAGTGTTTTAACGGCCCCATCGACACAGTTTAGATCATTAGGGAGGCTGGCTTCGACCCGACTTGTCAGGGCCAACCTGTGTTGAGAAGGATACAACATCCCAGTAGAAAGACCAAGGTACTCGGTAAAAACCTGTCGGTATTTTTCTTTCGAGACCAATGTCTGACGGAAGGCAACATTTCTCGTCCAAGGAATGGACTACACTTTGAAAAGTCAACTTCATCTTTTACCAGAAATAAAAGAAACTTTATCTTTTATCCGAGAAAAAAAAGCCAAAGAAAATAAAGTATGCTATCAATCCTCGATGTCATTTGTTAAAAAACAGACCTAGCGAGCATAATATGTATTCATGTTTGTCGTCATCAGCGTTTAATTACTGTAAAAATTAAGAAAGAACGTACGCAACAAATAATCCTCGAAGTGATTTGTTTGTATTAACAAGCGAATTCATAAGCTTTGTTTTAGTTATGATTATAGTATAATAAGTTAAAAATGAAAGGCACAAAGACTTACCTGTAAAGTATCCCGATCAATCAGTCGTGATGTTTCTCTGAATGTGACTCACAAACGAAAACCTACATCGAATTTCACTAGTCTGGAATCGACCTGAAATTAATCCCTCTGACTACCTAACAATAATATTAGTCTCCAGGAAAGAAGTGTAGATCTTTAGACTCTTTCTAATAGTCAGAAACCTTTTTTCTTTGTAGAATACGTCTTTGACAATGAAATGATGTCTCAGTTACTAGGAGCTCAAACTCAAAGTAAAAACCGATGGGCACGCGAAAAGCCAGTCTCATTTCACCTTTTGTGACAAGGATGATGATGATAATAATATTATGTTAGAGTAACTGAGAGCTCACCGCAAAAGCCGGTTTGCACGCGACACCGCGACCTCCTCGACCCCACTCCTCGTTGTGTGACTCGACACACAAACCCACACCAGACCCATACAGGGGTGCTGTGTCACTAGACTTGTTTAAAGAAGAGCTGGGACAAGAATCGATTCCGAAACCGATTCCCTTGATCAGTGTTACGGAACGAAAGGTCCCGATTCCCTTTTACATACTCTACTTTTGCTTTACTTTTATCCGCCGCTTATACCCTTTTGGGTGTCGCGGGAAGAAAGAGACGTCTCTCTGTCGCCAGCCGGAGAGCTTGGGTCAGGGATATGCCGTGGGTGTTTAATGTTTCCCTGACTCCATCTATCCAGGTCTTTCTCAGTCGCCCTCTAGCCTTGTCGCCACATTTTTGGAGGTAGGCACGTTGTACTGGA
The DNA here is from genome assembly GCF_000002075.1 of Aplysia californica. NCBI lineage: Eukaryota > Metazoa > Mollusca > Gastropoda > Aplysiida > Aplysiidae > Aplysia > Aplysia californica. Next base: position 100,440 of record NW_004797800.1, read on the forward strand.
TGGTCCTTTTTACATAATAATAATAATAATAATAATAATAATAATAATAATAATAATAATAATAATAGTAATAATAATAATAATAATAATAATAATAATAATAATAACAATAATAATAATAATAATAATAATGATAGATAGATATCATTTGTATTGCGCAAACTCCCCTACAAAAGAAAGCTCTATGCGCTTCACTATCTATACTAAACCAAATAATATAATCAAATTGTTCCTTTATTAATTCATATGTTTTAGAATTTATTTTTGAATAACAACAAAACCAAAAATGTTGGTGCCTTGCCCTATTCCGAAATCGATTATCCTGAATCCTGAAGCTGTTTGGGGCCGATCAGGTAACAGGTAACTGTTGGACTCATCGGAAATAATCATGGACTCACCAGAAGTGGTCACTACTCGCCGGAAGTAATCATGTACGTGTCTAGGTGTCGAAACCACCGGAAGAATTTTACTCTCCGAAAGAAATCACACCAGTAGAAAGTAATTATTGGTTTTTGGGACTCGATTCCTGCGATTCCTTAAATTGCTTTCAAGAATCGGGATAGGCGGTTACTGAAAAAAAAAAAAGAAAAAAGGAACCGCCCACCACGAGTTGAAAAGTCACGGGAGGGAATGTCCCCGACACGCCTGTCATAGGTGGGGCGGGAAGCCACTCGTCTTGCGACCGAATGCCAAGAGTGACTTCCCCTTGTGATTAGACGTGACGTCACGGTACATCATGATGGCTCCTGCAGACGGCCCGACGGTTGGTTATTATGTAGCGTTCACACTTGTTCTACTGGTCAGCACTGCGACAAAGGGTCTGAAAAGGTTGGGCTTTTTCGTGTGATCTACGACGCTCGAAACTGCATAAGGTCATATGAGTGGTCAGGACACATGAAACATTTTCAGTTTTGGTAGGAACTGATTTTGAATTTTGTTCGGGTGGCGGTCGACGCCTACTCTTATCGATTTTGAATCACCTAGGGATCTTTGACGTGCTCAACTTTCACAGGGGACATCCGAGATTTTTGGCCTTTATCCGAGAAGGCCAGGTGTTAGACCTCACCTCCCCTGAGATCAGGGGTGTGGTTGAAAGTCAGCAGTAAGAAGGAGAAAAGAAGTAGCCGTAAAAAAGGCTGCAGAACAAGTCAGGAGCCCGCAGGAGGGTGAAAATGGAGAAATGGTATGGGTTTAACGCCCCTATCAACACTATTAGGTTATTTAAGGGGCGGGACCTCCTACTTTAACGTCCGTGTCCGATAGGACCGACCGCAGGAGGGGGCAAGTGGGGGTGGGGGTGGGGGCAGAAAGTGGAGACGAAAGCAGACGACAGATCATGGCTACAGGACAGGAAAGGAGGTGAAAGGAGACAATTTTAGAGACCTGCATTTTCCATCGTAGTCAGGTTTCGAAACCGGTACCTAATGAATGGGAGGCGAACACCGTATCCTCTAGACTTTGAGATTCTCCCGCGTCGGAAAAGAGAGCTCCTAATTAAACTACCAGACTCGTAAATACGAGGTTACAGGCTCAGGAATTCAAGGCTCAGACCCGATGTTGTGTCCTTGGGAAATGCACGTTATACATAATTTTCTTCTCCCAGATGTGAATGGGTACACAGCCATAGACTGCGAAAACTATTGTCAAACGCTGGTGTTTTGGCGTCTGTAAAATGACTACTTGCCCTGAATGCTTTCTAGTAAGTTGAGATTGTTTCAGATTGCTATCAGGTCTGCAGGGGTAATAACACATGTGTAGATTGAAAAGCACATATAGCTTGGTGTTGAGGGGGAATTCGCGCTATACGAATGCTTGTTATTGTTTGTTTTTTTTATTTTACTTTTACTTTTTACTTTTATCCGCCGCTTATACCCTTTTGGGTGTCGCGGGAAGAAAGAGACGTCTCTCTGTCGCCAGTAGGAGAGCTTGGGTCAGGGAGATGCCGTGGATGGTTAATGTTTCCCTGACTCCATCTATCCAGGTCTATCTCGGTCGCCCTCTAACCTTGTTGCCATCGAATTTTTTAATGTACGCACCTTGTGCTGGATGGTGTGTTGATAATCGTATGAGATGTCCGAACCATTTGATTCTTTGGTGTTGGATGTGATGCATGACATGATTTGTGTCCACCATTTCTCTGATTACTGAGTTTCTAATTTTGTCTCGCCTGGTCTTGTTTATTGTTTGTCTAAGGCATCGCATTTCCAATGTTGTAATTCTTTGCTCTAATGTCTTGTTCGTGGTCCATGTTTGGCATTGATAGATGTGTGTTGGGATGAATATCGTTTTGATCATTTTCAGTTTTGTAGTCGTGGGGATGTTATGATGTTTCAGTAGTGGAGTAAGCTGGTAACTAACAGTTTAAATTATTATCATAAAATCCTAACTTATTGTCATGATCGCCATGCTTTACCGTTTACATGAACTTTGCTGCGGACTATGCGCACAATGGGAGCACCAAATTTTAGAGAGGAAAATTTTCCGTCGCTCTCCGGGTTCGAATCCGGGACCTATTGAATAAGAGAGTGAATACCATAACCTCTCAACCACGAGAGCCCCCTCTTTAAATTTAGTAAGTCAGAGAGTGTTTGAAAGCACTTGCAACACAATTAAGTCATATAAGTACCGAAGATTAGAGGTGTTTCGAAAGAATAGCAAACACTGAAAAGAAGGAGGAAAGATAAGGAGCGTAAATGAGGAAGCAGACCGCACCAGAGCACCTGCTAACTACCCACAGCAAATATTGCCATTGATATACGGTCTTGGTTTCAGTTAAAGTCTGGTGCAGACGAACGTATATACAGTATATCAGAGATAGCTCGGTAGTTCGAGGGATCCGTAGTTTGAGGGATATCTTACAAAGATAAAGAAGAAAAAAATAGAATTAGAAAAATAAAACGAGACGGCAGGCACAGTTCGACAGATGCGAAATTTCGAGTCTTCTGTGTTCGACCTATCCATGTTATACTGTATTACTTCTTTGGTAAAAATATTCAAATACAATATGACGTAATGGATTCACTGGCTTTAAAGTCAGAACGACTAGTTCATATTTTCTCCACAAGAAATCCACTTACAATACCAATTAGATCTATTTGCCTGGGAACTGGATTCAAGAGTGGCTAGAACAATTGTTTATTATCCTCGTTGAAATTTTGTATCAGATGAAAAATGTGTCACGACGTGGTGGAATCAGGATCTCGTTGAAATAATAGAATCGAAGAAAACCGAGGGTTTTTTTTATCCGTTGGGCAATTTTTTATAGACATCTGTTTTGTTTTATGCTGGGCACCTTTTATGTCCATTTAAAACCATAATCCCGTGTGGATTTGAGTTAAGAAAGTTGATCAAAGACACATACATAACAATTTAAATCTACGGTTCCAATGGCATTCAAGCTTTGGAAGTCACCAAACTTTGTTGGCCATTATGTCGCTGATTTTACCTCTGACACTACGTAGCCCCCACAGCGTTCAATAGCAAATTATATCTCGACTTCTATTCAAGATACATTGGATTTTTTTCATCAAAACCTGGACAAATGAGCACGCTTTGAGATGATACTTATAACTCCATTTGACCAAAATTTGACGGGCGACCGATAAGTACTGACACTTATGTTAAATTGAAAGTTAGACCTAATTAATCCGCCAATGGCTGCTCCGTTAGTTCAGTTGGCATCATGCAAACGGCACTGGTTCGAATTCTGGATTTGACATTCTCTTGAACTCGTGTCGTTTTAGGGAGTTTTCGAGGCTCTCAACTCATTTGGTCTGGTCAAAAGGCAGTTAAATTCGGAAGTCCCATCTCTCAAATGGCTAGCTCAAGATATGGAAAGGTGGAAAGTGTTTATGCATGCCCTATACGCTGATGCAGGGTGAGAAAGGCCGTGATGATGAAGATGCCTCTCAAATAACCTAATTGACATATAGTGTTGATAGGAGGATAAAAACCCATACACTTGCACTTTGCCAGCTAAAAAAATGTATCTAAATCTGTCGGTGTCAAAATGCAGATCCAACGTATGGGAGAGGAAGTTGGGAGGGCAGGAAAGTGTCTACGTGCCTTTATGCGACTGGGTGGTGTCGGCGGATGTTCGTGGTATGTGTTTTTGTGTGAACCGCCTGCCTCTATACTGTGTGCTAGGGCAATATTGGAGTGTTCATGGGAGAGGAACTGAGTTGGTGGGGCTGTGGGTGGTGGGAGCGGTACTGAACTCGCCGGGAGAGACAGGCATCTATCTATCTATCTATCTATCTATCTATCTATCTATCTATCTATCTATCTATC
>NW_004797800.1:105577-108000 GCF_000002075.1 Aplysia californica
ATAAATGAATAAATAAATGAATAAATAAATAAATAAATAAATAAATAAATAAATGAAATGATTTTTTACGAAAAAAAAGTTTAATGAAAATTTCGTTTATAAACTTATTGAAAGCTACATACTATCGTAAAGACAATAACAGTTCGGAACCAGCGTATCAAAATTCACATAATGGTTCTCGAATGACTCTTTTTCTTGCTGGATTTGGAACACCACAAAAAATAAGCATTTGTAAAAATCAAGATTGCATCTTGTCTTATTTTCTTATCACAAAAAGTACGGACTTGTCGTTTAATAAGCTCCCTATAAATAATTCATTATTATTGCTTGCTCACTTTCGACTGCTCCAGTTTTTAAAAAAAGATTGAAATAATCCAAGCTCATTTATTAATTTGCCATATGCCCATGTGACTGAAGACCAGCGACCAAATAAAAATATTTTTGTTTTAAAATCTTGATCCGGTAACTTTTTTAAAAAGCTTTGGACCCTAAATTACATACCACCATTTGGGTGCATACACAGGATCATTACAATGAAATGATTGACAGCAATCTAGGTTACAAATTGCTTATTTTGAGACAGCGACTCCACCCCAAACCGCATTTCAGCAAAATATTGTAGATTTCCTCCTAGAACCCTCTCGACGTCTATATGAGTCTCGAAAATTATTCACCTGTTTATTTTTTAAAAAGATTACCATGTTTCACAGGCTGGTGTTAAAGTGGTATTGGTGAAAATAAGTCAACCTTTTTATCCTAAGGTGAATGCCGTAAATCTCCTATTATTTTTTTTATCCGCTTTTGGCTAACATCAAAGAAAACATGCCGGGTCCTCGGTTTGCAGTGACCTTTATGAATGGGCTTTTAGATTCTGTTGGTCATCCCACATTTCGACACACATGCAAAGAACTGAGAATACTTTTTACAGAACGATTTGCTTTTACTTTTATATTATTTTAACTGTGAACAGACGAAAGTGAACAAGCTATATAGGTGTCAAAAAAAGCAGATTTTGAGAAAAACAGAAAAAAATACTAATTTTTAAAAGGATTTTTAGTTCAATATTATTATACACTTTTCAAATGCCCCTTTAGGTAATCTAGGGTGTTTTTTCAACAGTTTCGTCATTATGACCGGATAGAACACATTTCGAAGGGTGTTTTTCTGCAATAAATACACAAGAAAGCGATTTTTTTTTTTAACATTATCAATTTTCTCCGGGATCGCCGACCCGGGTCTTCCTTTATCATGAAGAACCGGCCCACGTTGGTTACGTTAAATCTCAGTCATAGTCCGTTGCACGCAGCCATCTGAACAAAACAGGTACCATAATAATACTATCATATAAAGGTCAAAGTTCATTCAAACTGGTCTCTGTTTGATAAAAGAGTCCACTGGCAAACATGAAAGGTTTACCAACGAAAGTAACTCTTTTGTTCCAGATGAGCGTACTGTTACTTGATATCATGAAGGAATGTGATGCACTGGGCCTAGGTTTTGTTTTCGTAAGGTTTTACCGCACTCGCAACTGCATACGGTCATATGAGCGCCAAGGGGTGGATGTCAACAAAGAAGTCCTTACAGGGAATCAGACTTACTCTGCTCACCTCTCTAACTTCTACAGCACAAAGTCTGCATCGACTATCAAGGCACCCCGGAAATAAAGGGTCACAAAAGTGTGACAAACATACAAAAGAAGTGAAGAGAAATGACGATAGTAAGGGTTAGGAAAGAAAAAGCAGCAGTTCCCTTTTGTAGTTCAGGCACAGTTATGAGCATTACATCGATGCATCAGCCGTTTACAATCCTACAGTGTTTAAGAACAGGTTAATGTCCTCCTTTTGGGAATGACCTAAAACACTTTAGTCAGTAGCACCACCCGTGGGGGTGTGGGCCTGGTTTAAATCCGTGAATCCCCCCACAGGGTCTTACACATAATATATGGGCCAATGAATGTAAAATAGATACAGCGTTTTTAAAAGAATTTTTTTTCGAACTCGGCTGACTCTTTTAGATCAAAGGGGAACATTTATTGACCAGGGATTTTGCTTCTTGCGTATGTGCTACTCAAATGCTTGTTTCATAATGTATCGCCTTGTGTTCCGCTGTTTGCTATCTCTAAAAACTATGCTGCGGGGTGCGCACACCATGGGCTTCCAAATGAAGGTCAAAACAGAAGTCTCAAAGTAGTAGAGTGCACCTTTCATTTTGCTCCAAATTGATATTTATTGAATTTATAGTGAACCGGAATCACATCAGAGTGGACCGTGTAGGACATTGTAGTTCAAGTGTATAAAATATACAAACCTTTTCCAGCAAAAAAATAAATAAAATAAAAAAGAGTGCAAATAAATAGATAGATAAAAGTAATGGAATAAGAAACCAAAGGCTCAATTCTAAAATATCTTTTAAAGTGATACGTA
>NW_004797800.1:113445-116829 GCF_000002075.1 Aplysia californica
AACGAAAAACAACAGCAAAACAACAACAACAACAAAAAACGTCAAACAAGTACAAATCGAACGAAATTGCCAAACGATTAGAAAAATGTCGATTTCACCAGCAGCTGTATCATTTTGACGAGCGCCTGATTTCACCACTATGCAACACATTTGGTTGAAGAAGTAAGAAACTGGGGCCTGTGGTGTAATGATTATGCCCGTAGAAGATTCGAGCTCGATTCCCGAATGGGGAGAAACTTTTTTTAAATCGAGTATGTCGGGGTTTATGCTGGGATGTTATATCCCTCTCAGCCCGGGTTGGCCCAGACATGAAGAGTCGAAAAATCCCACTCATAAATTATCTAAATTGTATGGACGAGGACGTAAAAATATCTACATTAAAAAGAAAGCAAGAAGTTCGGGTTGGCAAAAGTATAAATGGAAGTATATAACACCGATTTATAGAGGGGCTTTCAGAATATCGAGTTCTGTTTGTGGCAATGCAGTGCTATCCACCTAAAAACCTTAGCTCAAACGGGGTTTTTGGGTGGATTTCTGTTGTAGTACGGCTTCTTAGGCTTGCGCATTCAAGGGAAAAAAATAAGTTACATGGAAAATGTTGGACGGAACAAGTTGGACTGGGTTCTTACGCGGAATGTTCTTCTGTCGGAGACCATTGTGTTTCTGCAAGTTCTTGTCAATTTTTGAAACAGCATTAAACTTAATTCTTTGTCTTTTCTCCTCCCTTCTCCCCAACCATACAATTTATTTTTACACATAAAAAAAATATCTTGTCTCCACTCCAAACACACACCCCAACCCTGTCTATATTCTTGCCTATGTGATTTTTTATCCTGTTTTTCTTTAAAAGTCACTTTTTTGTTGCGTGCGTGTGTTCTCGTATTGTAACAATCTCGGGTATATTAGTCAGTCAGCTTGTGTATGTGTATACGTGTGCGTGTTGCGAGAAAAAAAAGAACTGTTGATATAATAATAAAATAAATACAAGTAAACCTTTCTTTCTTTTCAGTATAAATGCGACCCATAGGCACATCCTGCATTTGTCGTGCAGGTAGTTTAATTTACGTCCAGCTTTCAGGAGCACTTTCCTGCGTGTGGTCATCTGTCAAGTAAGCACTTTCTGCAACGTCAAACCAATGAAAGTCGGCGACATCATTATTTCAAAGGTCATGGCCTGGGTCATGTTTTGCACTTCCGGCTTGTCCACAGTCAGCATTCTCCTGGCCTGCACACGTGGCGTGGGCTTTTAGAATTAAATGTATCTGCAAACAATGACAGAGTATCGTTACGCTCTTAACCTACTTTCTACACCAAAATAGAACCCCCCCCCCAAAAAAAAAAAAAAAATTTAAAAAAATTTTTTAAAAATAAAAACAAGACAAAACACCCTCCTCCCAACCCCCTGAAAAAACACAACAAAAAACAACAACAAACAGTCGAATCTGTCCAAGAAAACCACCCATTGTGGAAGAGAAAAGTAATCTACTTAGTCAGGCGGTCCTCTTGGAAAGTGGCAGTATGAAAAAAAACAACCCACAGCGTACATGATGCATAAGGGAATAATTGGGAAGTGATTTTTTGTACAGATGATTATCTTTGCCCGGTGGTCTACAGAGCAGGTTCAGGTGTACATGCATCTAGAGGTGACTGTGTTTTGCTGGCGCTGTCTGGTCCTCAGCATTTAACAGAGATCTGTGAGAAATGTAAGACATGTACGTTTTTTTGCCCGCTGACTTCGTGGTGAATCGACTTCTGAAAAAAAAATACAGGCAAAAGAAAGGGGGAAAAAACAAGCAAAAGAAAGGAAAAAACAAACAAACCAAAACCAAACAAAAGAGAAAAGAAAAAGGAAAAAAAAGGAAAAAAGGAAAAAGAAAACTCAACAATGTGAAGTTCTTTTTTTTTGGTGGGAGTAATTCAGGACACACTGTGGTTAACATCAACAATAATTAACAGAAATGAAACTAGAAAGATAGAGCTGCTGTGTGCGTCATAAATTAGTCGAGTTTATCGGAACTGGTGACCCTATTGTTACAGCTAAGCTAAAATAGTTGTTTTTCTTCTTTAATGTACGTGGTTTTACACCCTCACCTACACAATTTAGATTTTTTTAAAGAGGCGAGCTTCAGCCCCAGTCTGTCATGACCAACAGAGGCTGAGAATTAGAAGAATACAACATTAACGCAGAAAGACCGAGATACTCGATAAAAGTTCTCCCAACTTGTGAATTGAACTTGGGCTCTCCTGCGTGCATCTGTGTGACGGTTGAACGACTGACCGCTACACCACTGACGCTGATTGAAATCGTTGGTACGGTTATTTTGTGGCAGGTTTTAATGTTCTCAACGCCGGTGTGTCAATTTTAGTGCTGTTAAAAAAATATGCTAGTGAAACAGACAAAACATTTCGGACATGATTATTTTGAAATATTATAAGAAGAGGAAAAAAAAGAAAAAAAATATTTGTAATATTGTGGGGTTTTTTTTTACCCTCCCTTCCACTCTCCACTCAATACCGTTGTGCAGTTAAAACTGATATGCTTGAGAAACAGACAAAACATTTCGGACTTTATTATTTTGAAATATAGGAAGAGAAAAAAACAAAAACAACCAAAAACAACTTCAATACTTGTTATGACATTTTCTTATCCTCTCTTCCACTCCCCAGTCAATATTTTAGAGTAGTCAAAAATATGCTAGAGAAACCGACAAACCATTTCGTTTCGGACATTATTATTTTGAAATATATTATAGGAAGAGAAAAAAACAACAACAGAAATACTTGTTATGACATTTTCAGATCCAACCCTCTACTCCCCAGTTAATATCATAGTGTAGTTAAAAATAATATTATGCTCGAGAAACAGACTAAATATTGCGGACTTCATTCTGAAATATAGAAAAAAAACCCCCAACAAAACAAAAACGATAATTAAAATGACATTTTCTTATCCTCCCTTCCTCCCTCAGTTAATAAAGTGTAGTTAAAAATAATATTATGCTCGAGAAACAGACTAAATATTGCGGACTTCATTCTGAAATATAGAAAAAAAACCCCAACAAAACAAAAACGATAATTAAAATGACATTTTCTTATCCTCCCTTCCTCCCCCAGTTAATAAAGTGTAGTTAAAAATATTATGTTTGAGAAGCAGACTGAAAATAACGGACTTCATTTTGAAATATAGAAAAAAAACAACAACAACAAAACAACAACAAAAACTATAATGACATATTTTTTTGGAGCCTCCCTTCCACTCCTACATTGTCAGTCGACTCTTTCTGAATACGTGATTGAAAAAAAAATATCTTTTTGGTTTCTTTAGGGTGTGTGTGTGTGTGTGTGTGTGTGTGTGTGTGTTTGCATGTGTGTGTGTGTGTGTGT
>NW_004797800.1:122715-130384 GCF_000002075.1 Aplysia californica
GACAGAGAGAGAGGGGGAGGGAGGGAGGGAGGGAGTGAGATTCAGAGGAACAAAATGAACCAAATAGAGAGAGAGAGAGAGAGAGAGAGAGAGAGAGAGAGAGAGAGAGAGAGAGAGAGAGAGAGAGAGAGAGAGAGAGAGAGTGAAACTGACAGACAGACAGACAGATATACATACATACATGCACACAGACAGACAGACAGACAGACAGACAGATAGACAGACAGTGAGAGAGAGGGAAGGAAAGAGGGAGGAAGAGAGGGACAGAGAGACACACAGAGAGACAGATAATAAGAGAGAGGGAAAAAGAGAGAGAGAGAGAAAGAGAAAGAGGGGAAGAGCCGTTTTAAGCCTTGTTTCAATCAGTGTACAAGGCTGAGGACGGGCTGACCTTCCAGCTAGCTTTTCAGCCTTTTCTATGACACACAGTCATAGCTAACTTTTGTTTGCCATACCAGGTCAAACATCACAAGAGTTCAAACGATAATAACAACAACAGTTTTAGTTTTAGTACGAGTTTTACGGCACTTGCAACACAATAAGGTCATATAAGAGCCGAAGATTAGAGGTGTTACAAGAGAGTAACAAACACAAAAAAAGAAGGAGGTGAGAAGGAGCAAGCCACACCAGAGCACCTGCCAAACACCCTATAACAACACAAAAAAAAACAATACAAAAGGAAGCTACTGCTACAGTACTGCTACTAGCAGATTGATAGATAGAAGTTTTTGTAGTTGTGGTAGTGGTATTGGTAGTAGTACATTTTATAGTAGTAGTAGTAGTAGTAGTAGTAGTAGTAGTAGTAGTAGTAGTAGTAGTAGTAGTAGTAGTAGTAGTAGTAGTAGTAGTAGTAGTAGTAGTAGTCAAAATTACGAAAGCAAACAAAATATAAAGTATAGTGGAACCTGCTCTAATGGCCACCTGTATAAGGCAATTACATGTTCAAACGGCGATTTCCCATTTTCTGCCTTACCTTTTTATTTTAAATTACATGTATAATGACACTGTGTAAAACGTCCACCTGTATAAGACAACCTCTTCTCTCCTAAAAAATGAATGGTTGTAAAAGACAAGTTCGAATGTGTAGACTACGTTTCCAACGAAAGGAGGGATAAAAAGGTATCCTCATCCTGCATGATTATGTTCATGATAATTTTCTGTGCCACGTTTCAATTTTGGGACAGGTTTCGAATATAATCTTCTTTGACTGATACCACGCCAAGAAGACCTGCCAATTTTAGGTTTACTTCTGCTTAATGCTTTTGTTCGCCTAATCTCTTGTGGGCGAAAAGTGGGCGTTATTATGGCAACGTACTTGAAACAACACAGTTACGTTTTTAAGGCGCTTAAAATAAACGAAAACAAACAGTCAATTACCAAAAGAAAAGTTACCGTTTAAACATATTTATACAGTATTCATGTCTTTTTCAAGCAATTCTAGTAAACCTTGTAATCTTATTACTGTGCAGTTTGTTAACCAGCAAAAAAAAAAAACCCGTTTATCTTGTTTTGTTGACCTAAGCCACTCGTGTATGTTTGTAAGAGAACACTACTGCTTGACAGCTTTCTGAAAAAAAGATAACCCCCCCCCCCCCTTTTCCTTTCTCCTCCTCCCCTCCGTCCAAGTGCCAATGTCACCAACAACATCAATAACACCACAATCATTACCAAGAAAAAGAACAATAAGTTTTAGTTTTAGTAAGTGTTTTACGGCACTTGAAATACAATAAGGTTATATAAGTGCCGAAGATTAGAGGTGTTACAAGAGAGTTACGAACACAAAAAAGAAGGAGGGAAGATAAAGACGACAGATGTTTGATAGGAAAGAAGGAGCAAAACCACACCAGAGCACCCGCCAACCACCCAGGAAGAAGAAAAAGAAGAAGAAGAAGAAGAAGAAGAAGAAGAAGAAGAAGAAGAAGAAGAAGAAGAAGAAGAAAAAGAAGAAGAACAACAACAACAACAACAACAACAACAACAACAACAACAACAGCAACAACAGAAACAGCAGCTGTAGCAAGAACGGGTATACAATGAAACAAGACTGAAATCTTACACAAAACTATGTCGAGTTCAAACTTGAAGCATTCCACAGTTCAGAACAGGTTTTCAAAATGCTATCTCGCACTTTGACAAACAAGACCAACAATTAGAGATACAAACAATAATATGAATAACAAAGAAAAAAAGAAACCTTGTACAAATTTGTGTTTATTTCTAAAGATATCATGACGACATGAATTGAACGAACGTACAGTATCAGCCCCACAGGAGACATCCTCCGCAATAAATTAAGCTCTTATAGTGCCCCGGGGTAAGACAAACACAATGGGAAGCGGGCTGCTAGATATAGCCAGCTGATTCTGAACCATAGCATGGGGATAAACCTAAGCAGTACATTACTATCTCCCTCTCACTCAATCTCCCTTTTCTGGGCATCTGTTAATTGTAATTTCCTCCCTCTGAAACACGTTGGTTGAGAACTGGGACAGTACTCAGAAGGTATGAGTTCAGAACCGGGTAACATTTACTCATCCTTCCTGGAATGATTTGATTTTAAATAGAGTTGAAGCTTTATACGAGTGTGAGGCGATAGGGTTTCGTGGTAATTCCTCATTAAGGTGGCCGGTAATGTATCTCATAAACAATACATAGAACATGAAAGCTTAGTTATTAAATTATTTTTCTGATTGTGGAATATCGCAAACAATATCTACCCATATTGCTAACATTTTCAGGTTCACTGCTGTTCTTTTTTTTTGTACCACGAAATACGAGATACCACTTTTATTTTTCCATATTTACTGGCCAAAAAAACAAAAAAAACCACCGTCTGGGGTGTAGCGATTAGGTACTTGCCATTGTACGAGGAAACTGTGAGTTCGATTGCCTTGTGGAGAGAATTTTATCATGTTGTATCTTCTCCTTTCTGCTGATGCGTTTCATATCTCTCAGCCTGAGTTATCACAGGATGAGCGGCAGTTTGGAAGCTTCACGCTTCTTAATACTATCAATGGGGGCGTACACACATGCAGTTACATAATTATATCGTCTTGCGTTTTAGTTTTAGTAAAAGTTTTACGGCACTTGCAACACAATAAGGTCATATAAGTGCCGAAGATCAGAAGTGTTACAAGAGAGTAACAAATACAAAAAAGAAGGAGAGAAAAGGACGAAAGATGTTTGATAGGAAAGAAGGAGCAAACAACATCAGAGCACCCGCCACCCACCCGCCGTCTTCCTTTCCTTTTTTATTGGCAGTTGAAATGATAAGAGTTACTGCACTGAATACAACTGGTGAAAGCTAACACGTCCTTTTTAGCCAGTACATTGCATGAATTTTCAATAATGAACTTGAATGATTACAAAATCATGAAGTTTTTGTGTATTGGATCAAATAGAATTGGTCACACTGGAAAGAAAAAAAATGTAAATCTTTCATCAACATCCACAGAAACAGTCGCTGTGACGACGTCTCGAAAAAATCTCAAGACACCCGAAACTTAAAAAACCGGCGACACCCCCCACCAGAGCAGTGCTACTAACTGAAGGTGTCTTTAGGCCGTTCCCAAAGGGGGGGTATTAACATGTTCTTATGCCCAGTAGAATTGTACAAGGGCCGATTTATCAATGGCATGCTAATACTGTGCCGGAACAAGATAGGGGGAACTGCTGCTTTTTCTTTCCTAATCCTTACTTTCGTTATTTTCCTCTACTTCTTTAGTATGTTTGTCACTCTCTAGTGAACTGCTATTCGCGAGATGTCTTGATAGTCGAAGCAGACTGTTCTGTGAGGCTAAAGAGGTGGGCAGAGTAAGCCTGGTTCCACGTTTGAATTTCTCTTTTGATATCCCCCCCCCCCTTGGCTTTCATAGGACCTTATGCAGTTGCAAACGCCGTAAAACCTTACTAAAACTAAACTTAAAAACCGGCAACCACGTTGTATTGCGTACCCTCTTCTGTAAAAGATGTGAATTCTACTTTCATTTGGACAAAATTATGGTCATTCTGCCGCTCTGCCTTTCTGTAAAGATATGCCTGTCGTTTCTCTGACATAATCTAGCCATGACAGGAAGGATCAAAGTAGTGTAGCTTTAGTAAGTGTTTTACGGCACTTGCAACACGATAAGGACATTAAGTGCCAAAGGTCAAAGAAGTTATAAGAGAGTAACAAACGCAAAAAAAGAAGGAGGAGAGATCAAGACGATAGATGTTTGATAGGAAAGAAAGAGCATCCGCCAATTACTCATGATTTAAAGTAGCCCGTCTCCTGTGTCATTGGAAGCATGGAATGATTTCGGGCATTCAACATTTGATTCACAACAACTCAACCATGACACTTTCAAATAAAGAGTAGAATCTAGACAACCGCTACCCTAGAAGTATTAAGTTCTGTCGGCTCAGTACCCAATTTTGAGATATTTGACGCTCAAAATTATGAGTTTCATAACATGTCAAGCTTTTTCGAATGCAATTCTTTGAAAATATCTTGAAAATGACTCCGAATAGTCTTACGATTTTGATAGAGCAGATAGAACATTTGATTTTTGACCTCATGATCGAAGTAACAGAAAACGAAAAAAAAGAAGTCATTTTTTGTTTTTGTAAGAGTTTTACGGTCATATGAGCACCAGAAGATTAGAGGTGTTACAAGGGAGTAACAAACATAAAAAACAAGAAGGGGAGATAAGGACGACAGATGTCTCATAGGAAAAAAGAAGCAAACCACACCAGAGCACGCGTCCAACACCCACAAAAAATGTCAGATAGAATTTTGTAATTCTAAGGCAGACATTAATCGACAGTCTTATAAACACAGACAAAAAAAGGAACTTCTTTGGATATTTGTTTATGGTGGTACAATAATTAAGATTTGCTGAAATAATGAGTTGCCAGGCCTGACCTACTATTTCAACTGATATAATATAAGTCACTCTGCCATAAGGTATAATATGTGAGGCAGCGTGGTGGAATCAGGCTCTCGTCAATTTTTGGGCATGTAGAGTTATTGGTATCATCTTAAAGCTTGTTCACCTGTTTTTATTTGGATGAATAAAATATTCATTTATCTTGAGTACAAGTCGAGATATTTGCAATTGAAGGAGGTGGGGTTCACCTGTTTTCAGAGGTAAAATTAGTGAGAAAATGGTCGCCAAAGATTAGTTATTTCCTTAGCTTAAGAGCCTGTGGTATTGAAAATTTACATTTTTGTGCCTTTGATCAACGTTTTTCAGAAAAATCCACACAGAAACGAGTTCTTTAATGGGCATGAAAGGTGTTGAGCCAAAAAACAAAAACTTGATAAAAATTCACAAACCTGTGGAAAAATGCAAGTTTCTTCACTTTGATTATTTTGACGAGAGCCTGATTTCACCACGCTGCCTCACATATAGTTTTCAAGACGATCTTAAGTTTTGATACTTAATTTGAACCCCTCCCCTAAAAAAGAAGAAAATAACAACAACAACAGCAACAAAATAATAAGTACAAAAAAAACCCACATCACCAAACCAGAAAGGGGCAATGCGGAGATGCTGAATAACTGTTTTTAAAAAACCAACAAGAACTGATGTTATTTCAAAGCCTTTAAGTTACTTTCATAATTCCACTTTGCTGGAAGCTCGCCAGAAGGACTCCATACAAATAAAACGCTAGTCGACAATGTTTCACGGTGCAAAATTAGTGTCATAGACTAACTGTAGCAACGCTATCATCGGACCACAACCAGCGAAATTTTAGAAAAACATCAAGCGCTCTATATAATTGATACGCTTAACATTTTCATGTTAACCCCCACCCCCACCCACCCCCTGCCCCCCACACACAAACACACATTTGTTGCGGTACCTCAAAATCTCTTTTCCTGCAACCAACTGTAACTTTTTTTTCTCTAAAACAAACACAACGTACAAAATAAAACAAAATGCAAAAACAAAACAAAAATCAAACTACAAATGAAAAAGGGAGGAAAACAATCTATGGTAAACTATCCATGGTTAACCAAAAACGCATTAAAAAAAATACCAACAAAGTCAAAATGAACAGACGTTTTTTCTGCCAACAACTAATATTTGTTTCGCGGTACTATCGTCACAAAGTATTATTTGCTAATGTACGTGCCCAAGTAACTGACCTAAACTGGGCACCGAAACTGGATATCTGATTTTCCAGTTCCATTTTGGGATGGCTGGCGCCAAAACACAGGCGATGACTGCATTCCCCGCCGGTTTCAGTGCCCACAAAAAACACAAAAACGTTTGTCTAACCCGGATTTGGAGAGTCGTCTCGAGATTCGAGTGCAACACCAGGATGGAGACTCGGACTCCTGGCTTGAGAGTCTGAGCGAGCGCTACTATTCCACATTTCTTTTGGGGTCCGAGATCTGTTGTTTTCATTGTTTCCTCAAGCACAATGGGTCCAGCGCGCCAGCGTGCACAAGCATTAAATCCTTCCCCCCTACTGGCAATGGGTCGTCTTCAGGGGATCTGCATTATTCTCATATTTAAGAGTGTGCCTCAGACTCCCGATTTAGAAGTATCCTTGGCGGAGCAGGGAAACTAGAGAGTAAAAATAGACAGCTAAAAGCAGACTTCTGGGTTTTTTAAAAACATCTGTGATATGCAAATGGGAAGCCATGTATTTTTTTACAAGTGCAAATCTCCCGCGGAGAAGATGTTTCAATGGACTACTGTTTTTCTGTTCTTTTTTTCTGTCCCTGCCAAATTTAAATTATTTCAAAATTTTCCCTCGTTGACACCGTCTTTAAGCTTGTTTCCTTCGTGCTCGCGGAAGATTACCCTGCCCGTCCTCCTTTAAAATGTTGTGTCTAAATCTATCTCAACTCTCTCTTTTAACTTCTCTACTCTCTCCGTCCTGTTTTCTCATCATTGAAACCTTTCAGACACAATCTATAAGGAGAACAGTTTTACACACCCCCAGTTACAACTGTCATACATTTTCTGTGAGTGTGCCATTACTCGCTTCAAGTTGGCACCATACCTTTCAGCTAATGGAAATTCTTAAAATGCTGAAAGGACAGCCTGGACCCCCAAAATGCCAATACTCAAGATGTCTCAAGGTTTTCCTATCTAGATTAAAGAAACAAAACAAAAACCCAAACAAACAAACAGACAACAACAATAGTGCGTACAATGCTTGCTGATCATTGGAAAGCTCATTTGCACAAAACTAGATGTACTACTGAACCTTCTGAAATTGTCCCATAACAAAACTTCTTTTTTTTTCACCTTTGCCTAAACTGGGTTTTACTGCAAATCAAGAGTGGTGGCTCCTAAAAGCATATGACGCTCAAAATTTGTATCCTATTTTTCTTTGTGAAATGTTTTCAATTATTGATTTTTCAACACTCGGAACACATCTTCAATCTCTCAAAAAAAGGAGGATACAGCAATGTCAGTGAACAGCTTGTGGTGGATTATTTTTCTCAGTTGACCTTTGAATGGCGATTTTTATAAGCATTCTTTGCAATTACATGATCACTGACAAGTATTTTAAAGAAATCCCGCCCCCCTCCCGCCTCACGCCTCCTTCTCTTTTTTCTCTTTACTCCGAAGACCCGATTCTTTAGCACACGTGCACTTTTACGGTTGGACAACCATTGACAAAAAAACAGAAGTAATTGCTAAAAGCCAAACATGAAGTGTTGCAA
>NW_004797800.1:132253-133276 GCF_000002075.1 Aplysia californica
CACACACACACACACACACACACATTTTTCTCGCATAACGTCTGGTGTGTTCTGAAGCCTGACAGTAAACCTGGACAAGTTTAAAAGAAAACTTAAGGAAGTCGAAACCGTGATAAAATCCAAAACAGATTCACATAAGAGCACGCTTCTCTCCAAAGAATTCGAACACCTTCCAAGCACAATCTCTAAACAGAGACTCGTACTCGTGTCCTATCAAAACACGAACAGTTCACTCATCCATCTGTTGGCTGGAAAGTCACAGTTTCTTCCCTCGAGACAACATAGTCTCGTACACCAGAAAGTCACATTCATTTGTGAAGGAGTCGAAGTTTTAAGACAACGCCAGCCAAAATCTAACAGAAAAAAACATCATCTTTATGACGCAGGAGTTCGACGAGAATATGCAGCGGCGTTAACATCTTTGACTTGAACTTGAAGTAGGTAACAATCAACGATGAATATCAATACTTCGCCCTCTTCTGCAACAGTGTCGAAAGTCATAAGTAAGTCTGGTGGTACACATAAAGTGTTAGGGAAATCCTCCTCATGTGATGTCAGTCGTCGTGATCTTCACAGGAGATGACTCGTCACAAGAACTGCTGTCTTCGTCAAACTCGTTTATACTGGGAGTTCGTTTGGAAAAGTGAATCACATCACAATGACCCCCAGCCCCATGAAGCCTTTCTACAGAACCCGCTGTATTATCGTTAAGAAAGTGAGCTTTCAGCTCTTCTTTCTCGCTATGCTCTATACTTTCTTCATCTTCATCCACCTCCTCCAAAACCTCCTCACAGTTAAACCCCACCTCCTCCAGAAAATGATCATCGTTTTTGTTGTTTTCCATGCTGTTGTAGTGTCTGTCACAGCTAGCGCCACCGGCCAAAACAACATGGCCGCTGTTCCGCTTCCGCTCTCGAGACGGAAGCGGAAGTACGGGGCGTGTCGGGATCTCCCCGCAGTACACGCCCCCGTTGAGATCGTTGTAGGCGCTGGGAGGTCCGCCCCCGCCCAAACCCCCGCCCA
>NW_004797800.1:134622-135727 GCF_000002075.1 Aplysia californica
CACACACACACACACACACGCTCGCACGCACGCACGCACACAAACACAAACACACACACAAACATGCACACACACGCACGCTTACAGTCACATGCATAATATAAATGAACAGTAATATAAACAATAATAACCTTAAGCTAGACACATACTACTCAGTATTCTGACTGTAACTAAATGTTA
This sequence comes from Aplysia californica, assembly GCF_000002075.1. Classification (NCBI taxonomy): domain Eukaryota; kingdom Metazoa; phylum Mollusca; class Gastropoda; order Aplysiida; family Aplysiidae; genus Aplysia; species Aplysia californica. The sequence continues at coordinate 134,803 of NW_004797800.1, forward strand.
CTCTGATGCATGCTCTGAGGTCATATGAATACTAGTAACGTAAAGATGGAAACATTTTGATGGATGATGGTAAAAATCTACCAATCAATGCAATGCAATTATAACATAAAAAGAATTTGCTCGCGGGGAGAGGAATGCGCAAGAAGCAACTAGCCGCATGACCCATCTCGATCCTCCTGGTTTTGTATAAACGTCTGTCTGTCTGCCAGCCTGCCTCCCCCTCCTCACCCCTTTTCCCTTTTCTGCACACTTCCTTCTCGTTTCTAGTTTTTAATATTTTTCTTTGTTCTTGCTTTTTGTTTTTGAATAAGACTTTTAGGGCACTTGCAAAACACAATAAGGTCATATAAGTGCCGAAGATTAGAGATGTTACAAGAGAGTAACAAACGCAAAAAAAGAAGGAAGAGAAATCAGGACGATAGATGTTTGAAACGAAGAAAGAGCAAACCACACCAGAGTACTCATCAACCACCCACTCTTGTTCTTGTTCTTTTTTTTTCACACACACACTAATTCACACACACACACACACACACACACACACACACACACACACACACACACACACACACACACACACACACACGCGCACACACACATGCATACACACACACACACACACACACATACACACACATACACACACATACACACACACACCAAAGTGCCTATCTGGCTGTTTCTCTGATTATGCTCTGAATGGCTGACACGGTAAAGGATGAAGAGGTCGGCTTGAAAAGCCACTGAGAGTGTGAGGAACAGCAGTAAGTGTTGAACCCAATCGACTTTACTACGATTCACGTTTTTTTTTTTCGCTATTCACAGCTATTCGAAGCGTGGTCGAGAAATTCGAATGCCGTGCGATTTTCACGGAAAATGGATTTTGATCTTATGCAAAGAGGTAATATATATATTAAAAAATAAA
>NW_004797800.1:136056-137435 GCF_000002075.1 Aplysia californica
CCACCCTCAACCTTTTTTTTTACCCTTTTCACACAGAAAACGGCTAAAACAGCACCTGTACATGGATGGCTAGTGCCTCTATAAATAAATTATTGATGGTCAAACACAGAACACAACATACCTTGAAATCGTGGTTTGCCCCAAAATAAATGGGCACGAAAGCAAGCCACACAATACATGTGCTGTACATTGTGAATGCGATGTACTTTGCCTCGTTGAAGTTCTGGGGGATCTTCCGCGTCTTGAAAGCGTACACCGTGCACATGATGATGAGGAAGATGTTGTAGAAGAGAGACACGATGGTCGCCACCTGACTCGCTCGACATTTGAGCACCAGGGTGTTTTTCTGAACCAGAATAAGGGTCACGTTGGGTTTCTCGAAGCCGAGCCAGGTGAAAGCTCCCACAATCTGGTGAACGAAGATTGTTGGAAGAAAAGAAAGAGAAATGCTCACTTAATGTTTACGTGCAGAGATTCGGTTTACCAAAATGAAAATATACAACCTATGTCTACAAAAATTATTTGACTCATAACAAAGTATTAGAAAGAGCTAAGATAAAAGATATCAATATGACCTTTTAAAAAATAGAGGTACTTTGGACATGTTCTTAGAATGCCAGAGAAAAAATTGCCCAATCAGACATGGCACTGGAGACTAAATGGAAAAACAAGCGGATTTAGAGCAACTGGCCGCCATAGAATAGGGGCACGATCAGAGATGAGGCAATCGCCTAAGGGCTGAATTTCTTGTCCAGTTGAAGTATAAGCACACACTCCCAGTGATCACTAATAATGAAAATGCTGTCTTTATAAATTATATTACTTGAGTTAAGTCAAAACTCTGGGCTTGCTTACCATGGGACCATTAGGACTGCAGTAATGTATTGAGTTGTGCTAGACCCGTATGGTTATTTAAAAAGACAGACCACCATTTAGGGGTTTCAGGGATTTCAATTTTGCATTAGAATCTTATGTGCAAACATTTTAAGTCCCATGTCAATTTTGTTCAAAAGGGAACAAAACGTCCATGTGTCTCCTTAAATTGGAAGTGGGTGTCCATAGATAGGAATGAGAAATATATAACCAACGAATTCAAACAAGAAAGGAAACTATTATTCCCTAATGACCTGAAGCTACATTTACAGTACGACTTTGACAGTGTACACGCTTTGTGTCGGTGCCAGCTGTGTTTTTAAATCTAGTTGTTTTTTTGTGGAGCCTCTCAATTTACCAACTGTCTGGTCAATTTAAAACAGTGTTCCTTTTATTGTTAATTTTAGTGTGACTCCCCCTCCCCCGAAAAAACAACAACAAAGAAACAATAACAACAACAACAACAACAACAACAACAACGCCAACAACAACAACAGCAGCAGCAG
>NW_004797800.1:138159-141567 GCF_000002075.1 Aplysia californica
AAATATTATTAATGTGTACACGTGTTTGAAATATCTATCTGCACAAGGGAGATACATGACAATCATCTATTAAGAGGTATTTTCAAGCTGGTTACTTCCCCTATATTATGGTCGCTTTTAAGCGCTTAAGCACAAGGGGGCTATCCTGAAAAATGCTGTTTTGAAAAAAATCTCGGAAAAGGTAATAATACAAATTTAAAAAAAAAATAAAAAAACGCCCTTCGTTCTCTTACCTATATATCCTGTTAGTCTTGGTGAGTATGGCGGCGTAGACAAAGCACAGGGACACACCCAGGCCCAGTCTCCGCACGGCGCAGGTGAGCGGGGAGGGGCGGGCGAGCATGGCCACGGACGTGCAATAAGACAGGGCGATGCCGAAGAGTAGGATGTAGCACAGTTCCCTGCCGGACGCCATGATGATTGGGGTGCGGTTGAAGACCAGGAACACGCCAAACACGAAGATTGTGCACAGAACTGGGTGGACGAAAACATAGATAATATTATCTACATGTCACAACGCAGTGGAATCAGGCGCTCGATAATTTTTGGGGATCTGGAGTTATTTGTATCATTTTAAAATGGTGAAATGGTATGGGTATAACACCCCTATCAACCGTGTATCATTTTAAAGCTTGTTCATTTGATCATTTTTTTTTATAAACATAAAATACACGCTTATCTTGAAGAGAAGTCGAGATATTTGTAATCAAAGGAGGTCGGGGTTGCCTGGTTCAAGAGGTGAAATTAGCGAGAAAATGGCCGCCAACGTTTGGTGATTTTCAAAGCTTGAGAGTTCGTTGGAACTGAAAATTTACATTTGTTGTTCCTTTGATCAATGTTTCTCAGTTTTTTCCAGTAAAATCCACACAGAAATATGTTTTTGAATGAACATAAAAGGTGTTGAGAGAAAAAAAAAAGAACCAACCAAAAATTAGAAAAAAAAAATTGTTAGACTGTAGGGAAAAATGTCGATATCTTCGATTTCATTATTTTGACGAGCGCTTCATTTCACCAGGATGCCTCACATATCATTATTGTTTAACATGTGTAACAAAAATTTTGAATTTCAAAGTAAACAGGCCGATTTTGTTAGTATCGATGATGTTTTTTCATGAAGTATAATGATGTATTGTGAAAGAAATGCCAAAACCTAACAATCCGTACTGGAGGCCCAAAACTCAATTTTCATGAGCCATCCCTCTTAGCCATTAAAAGTGACGAAGTTAAAAATCATGTATGGTACCCATATTTATTAATACTGATCCCCCCCCCCCCCCCCCCCCCACACACACACTTTAAAAAAAGATTTTAAGATACACAATGGGAACTTTTTTCAGTATCTCGGTCTTTTTGTTGAGATGTTATTTCCCTCTCGGTCCCGTGTAGGCTCTGACAGATAGAGTTGGAAGCCCGCCTCATAATTGATAATCTAAACTGTGTCAAATGGCGTGTAGAAACACCTGCATTAAAATGATAATGATAATAATAATTTGAGCTTGCTTCTTGGCCCATCGAATTATCGTGACGCGCACGGTATGTCGTACTCACCTCCTGCTAGAGAAAAAGCAACTGGTAGAACGAACCAGACACTCGCTGGCACCAAGGTCACGATAGGTAACCTCTCACACCCGGTCAAGGTCGCGTTTGGGCGAGAATCTGTAGGGCAGGCGACGCACTTGGTTTCATTGGGAAGATATTCGTTTTCCTGTCGAAAAGAAATCGTTCAAAATCATGAATAAAATACGAAAAGATCAGATAAGATGAGAAAAATTCTGTTGATCCAGGAGGGAAATATTGGGTGGATATACCAGACCATCAACATACAAAGATTCAGTACCAACGCAGAAAAGCTTTCAGTACATTCGTGTTCAATGATACATATGTGACGATGCCACTTAAAGCATCCACAAAGACCTTTAAAAAAAAAACCACACAAAACCATCCAGATTTCATAAATTTGAGGGGTTGACACTATTCCTTTGACAATTAAGATCAAAACTTTATGTACTTTTTACTTTACTTTTTACTTTTTCCTTCCTCTGGTATCTTTAGGATGTCGAGGGGAGATGAAAGTTTCGTTCCTCTGCTAGGTGTGTAGCGTCAATGATAGATATTTTATGTTGTTCCAGGACCTTTTTAACCCCACCCAGCCAGGTCTTACTTCGTCTAAAACATTAAGTGACTGCACTAAAACAAGAAGGCTTACAGTCATAAACCTACGTGCTGTAAGATTATAGTTCGTGTTAGATGAACACGGGCGGTTCAAAACGTTCTCTGGCGTTGGTGATGGGATTATAATTATGCTTTGTTCTTTGCGCAAAATACATAAATTCGACTTCCCAGGTCGGGAAGATGTCTTATTTAGCAGCTCTGTCTTCATGGATTGGCCCTGAGAGGCAAGGCCGAAGCAGTTCGACATCTTCTTTATCTAAATCGGCTCAACGAGGACACCCAACATATGGATCATTTGGTGTTTGTCGAATACACAGTAACCTTTAAAAAAGGTGACCCGGTTGTTAAGAAACCTTCTGACATTATTATAGTACTAACTGCTGGCGGGATCACGTAAGAAATTATAATTGGTAATCAATGTAAGTCTGGCGATGCTTAACGATTCCCATACTACTTTATAAGACCAGTTTGAAAAAATGCCATTGAAAAAAGGAGGGGGGGGGGAGGGGGGGAGGGAAAGAAAAAAGAAGAGAAGATAAAAACGTTTCTTTTTCATTTCTTAGAAAGGATTTGCTGAAAATTGTATTCGACTCATTATACTCAACATTTTCTACGCATTGAATTGTATACAGTGTTATTGCTTGCCATTAAGATAATTTCACACAATGATTACCGTCTTTTAATATTTGTATTCATCAGCTTTATCCTGCTCCACCTTCCCACCTACGCTCTTTTCCTTAATCAATAGCATCGTGATCATCCTCCCTACGCAGATCTGAACTCACTTTCCTTCCATTTCTTTTTTTTTTGCCCTTGGTCTCTGAATGTTAATCTTTAACGAGAAGACATCCTAGTGTCATGGGACTCAGTCTTATCTTCCGTTTTTCACACGTTGTCCGCGGTAATCCCTAAAATACATACGTTTCAATTACGGGGGTTTTTCATAATGTTTTATAAGAATCAAAAATGTCCGGCCGCATTTGTCGTTGTGTGACCTTTGCTCAAGATATTGCGCAACAACTGGCAAAAACCAAGTGTATTACTGTTTTTTTTTCTGCCTAAAATTGTTTCTCTTTGTTATGTTCTTATGTGGAAATAATATGGTTTATTTTCGATTTCACGTAAGAATACTTAATTGAAAACAGAGCTCTTTTCCTCTCTCCATCTTTTTCTCCTTCTCTCTCACTCTCTCCCTCTCTCTCCCTCTCCCTCCTCCCTCTCCACCTCTCTCTCTCT
>NW_004797800.1:142753-144879 GCF_000002075.1 Aplysia californica
AGGAGACACCCCCTCTCTTTCCATCTCTCCCCTCTCTCTCTTCCCCAACCCCCCCCTCTCTCTCTCTCTGTCTCTCTCTGTCTCTCTCTCTTTCTCTCTCTCTCTCTCTCTGTCTGTCTCTCTCTCTATCCTCACACACACCCCGTGACCAAAGACATACCTTGCAAGAGACACACATCCAACAGCAGGACTCCCGTCCCGTGATCTTGGACTGCCCAAACTGACAGGGCTCGCTACAGATGGAGGTCGGAATACGCCGTGACCCGTTCTTCCACCGCAGGGCGCTCATATTTAGGTACAGTCTGAAGACAAAGGAAACAACAAAGTGGGTTACTTGAGGGATATAATATTCATATTGAGTTCTTAGTTTAGTTTCGTATGAGATTTTTGGCGCTCGCAACTGCATACGGTCATTATGAGCGCGCGAAACACAAATTGGTTGCATCCTCCATCGACACAATTTAGATCATTTAAGGGATGAGCTTTGACCTTTTCTGTCACTGTCAGGGCGAACCAGGGCAGAGAGAGATACAATGTCCCAGTAGAAAGACCGAGATACAGGACAAAAATGTGTAAAGACGTAGTGGAATCTAGCGCTTGTCAATTTTTTGACATGTGGATTTATTGGTAACATTTTGAAGCTTGCTCATTTGTCTGTTTTCAAAGAAAAAAATACCCGTTTATCTAGAAAACAAGCCGAAATATTTGCGATTGAAAGAGGTAGGGTAGCCTGGCTTCAGGGTTAAATTAGAGAGAAAATGGCCGCCAAAATTGAGCTATTTCCGTAGTCCATGGAAACTGAAAATTTACAATGTTTTGTGCCTTTGATTAACGATTTTCAATAAAAATGCAGGCAGAAATGTGTTCTTAGATGGACATAAAATGTGTTAAACCAAAAGAGCAGAAATTACAAAAAAATTGCTAAACTGGCGGAAAAGTGCCAGTTTCTACAATTTCATTCAGTTGACGAGCGCCTGATTTCACCACGATGCCTCACAAATCCTCTCCACTCAGGAATCGAACTCGGATCTCCTAGGTGTGACCTCTACACCACAGACGTAGTCTGGCAGATTTAAAAAATCGCAAGGAAATAAAAGCAAAAGAAACACAATGAAACGCAGTTGATAGAGTAAATCATCGTATCTAAAATACTCAAAATGTATAATTTTGTACGAATGGAAAAGTTTTAAAATTTTCATTGAAAACGCGAACTCCGTTTCCTCTCGCGAAAGCTCGATTTGCACAGTACACACATCGTCCGCGGAATGATCGCGATGGCCGCACCGTGTGAAAACAACTCTGTTTTGGAAGAAACATTAAAGGAAACTGATACAAGAAAGTAAATTACTTTATCTATGGTCTATAATTGTTGCATTAGAGCTCTTCTACCCAGTAGACTAAACAAACAGACAAACTTGGTGTGTATGCTAACGTGGGAGTTGAGCAAACGGACGTGAACTCTACATACACTACCCCCCCCCCCCCCCGGGCGGTGCGACTGATTGAAGTGTCTTTAGGCCATTCCCAAATGGGGGACATTAACGTGTTCTTATAGGCCTACACAGTAGAATTGTAAATGGGCTGATTCATCAATGTCATTCTCATAACTGTGCCGGAACTGCTACAGGGAACGACTGCTTTTTGTTTGCTCATCCTTACTATCGTCATTTTTCCTCTACTTCTTTGGTATGTTTTTCACACTCTTGTGACCTGCTATTTCCGGGGTGCCTTGATAGTCGAAGCAGACTTTGTACTGTTGAAGCTAGAGAGGTGAGCAGAGTAAGCCTGATTCCAAGTAAGGACTTATCTGTTTACATCCACTCCTTTGCGCTCATATGACCTTATGCCGTAAAACCTTACTAAAACAACAAACATATTTGGCGCTCATATGACTAAGACAACAAACATACATACACGGATTGTTGGGGGAAAAGTAATTACTTTCGCCCAGGCTCAAAGAAGAATGGTAAGTAAAATCTATCTTAAGGAGTTGATACGTCATGGTGTCACCATGGTACCGAGGTGAAAAAAAAGAGTTGTAGACTGGTATATCTCCTATTAGAATGTACTGATTTTATTTTTATGACAAATACACACATTCACAAACACACACACACACACACACA
>NW_004797800.1:147207-149389 GCF_000002075.1 Aplysia californica
TCGCGTGTGTGAGTGTGTGTGGGTATGTGTGTGCGCGTGTTTGTGTAAGAGAGAGAGAGAGAGAGAGAGAGAGAGAGAGAGGAGAGAGAGAGGAGAGAGAGAGGAGAGAGAGAGGAGAGAGAGAAGAGAGAGAGAGGAGAAAGAGAGAGAGAGAAAGAGAGAGAGAGTATTCGCCATTCCGTAATAATGAGCTCCTTTAACCCCTTTTCAGTTAAACGAGTTATTCAAGACCTTTAGAGTGCCCCATGCTACCACAAGAATATCCGAAACCCAGGTCTCTCCAACCGTCCCTGGACTAATGAATGATTCAAGATATCGGTATTTATTGTTAAAGGCGAAAGTTCAAAAGCTGATTTATATGTAATTGACCGATATTGAAAACAAAATTCAGTTAACTAACCAAGAGTGTGCTTTACCTCAAATAATTTTAACTTATGTTATTCTGTGAACTCTGATATCACACTTTGAGAACATTGTGCTATTCTTAATAAATAATAATATAGCGAGAGGGCTAAATGAACATTTCTACATGTTTTCGCACGTATTTACTTCAAATATAATGCAGCATTCCATTCCTAACAACAATAACATACATATCATCATCTCTTCCCCTCCCCCCTCCTTCCCCTCTCCTTTCCTCTCCTCTCCCCCTTCGCCCCTTCCTTTTTTCCTTCCTAAACTTCCGCTGTCCCTTGTCCCTCTCACAATCCCTTCCAACACTGTCGTCTCATACATAGGACGCGTTGACGTTTTTACCCCACACAGAGCTGGGCTCGTTAAGACTTGCATATTACCATAATTTTCCTCATTAGGCAGCTTGCTTTTCTTTGTCCCTCAACGGGGAACATCCACGGCGCCCTAAAACAGCTTAAAAATATTCGGAGTATATTATTATTTAAACATTCTTTTAATTCTATAACATGCGAGAACATCTCTGCTTGTTATTCAAATTAATCTTGATGCTAAGCTTGAATACGATTGAAGGCAAATTTAGAGAAAAGACATTGTTCATGTTAAAAAATCACCCAGATATTTCAAAGGAAGAAGGCCTCAAACTTTTAAAAACTGTAATTGTATAAAGGGATCCCGTTAAAGGTTTTCAGGGAGGATGTTTGAGGACAAAGTTCTAAGATCTTTTACTTCTTCCCAGCCTCTACCCCGTTCTTTGTTTATCATCCTGATTTACGTTTGGAATTAAATAGCATTTAAATTAATAATAATAATTTGATTTTTCCATTCCCGAGTAGACCCTAGATAGAACACATAATATAGGCACATCATCGGCTGCCCAAAAGGCATACAGTGCAAGCTGCGGATAGCACGCGCCGAAAAGACAAAGAAACTGACAAGATGTTCCGCTGTCTTAAAAGCCTGGAACCCATTCTTTCCCTGGTGAAGTGTGGTAAATTCGTGCTAAGTGCTTTCCCCAAGGACACAACGTCGGGCTTCTGACGGGATTCGAACCCACGACCTTACGGTTGAGAATCCCAGAGCACAGTTATTAGACCCGTGATGCCACAGCAATAATATTTTATTAAGGTACGTTTCTCTTACTAAAAGTGCATGTCTCCCCCCCCCCCCTTACCACCCCATCCCCTCCTTTTTTGGGCGCTACAAGTTAAGATACATTTTTGTTGTGGAGTGCGTCCCAATATCTTTGCAGGTCCTAGTTTGTTCTTTGTTTGTGTGCGTGTGTACGTGTGGGTTTGTGAGTGAGTGTGTGTGTGTGTGTGTGTGTGTGTGTGTGTGAGAGAGAGAGAGAGAGAGAGAGAGAGAGAGAGAGAGAGAGAGAGAGAGAGACAGACCGAGAGAGAAAGAGAGAGAGAGAGAGAGGGAAAGAGAGAGAGAGAGAGAGAGAGAGAGAGAGAGAGAGAGAGAATGGAAAATTTTGCAATATACTCATTAGGCTCATAATTACAGTACCGAACTTTTGGGTTCATTTTAGTATCTGATGTGTGATGTCTCTCCCCCCCCTCCCCCCAAACCCCTGTCCCTTCCTACCATACACTCACTTAACACCAAACCTCATCAACACCCTCTGATCCTTTTCTAAGACAGACACCATCACACCACACCTATACACTTATGCACCTCCTGCTCCCAACTCCTCCCTCCACCTCACTTCCCCCCCTTACTCCTAAAGTATACCCAAGTCATTATACTGTGTCAACACTTTCACTCA
>NW_004797800.1:149489-151298 GCF_000002075.1 Aplysia californica
GGGGAGAGAGAGAGAGAGAGAGAGAGAGAGAGAGAACGGGGGAGAAAGATTGCAACTAGAATTAGTTCGACTCGAGCACACAGATAGGAATCCACTCAAAGAGTTGAACTGGGAGAGCAGAAAACGTTTTAAGGCCTCAACTTTTATTTTTTCCTGGACAACTTTTCACTTTGGGATTTCCGCACATCTTAGAATACGTTTCTATCTTATCTCAAACCACAGAGGCCCGAGGAAAACATAGACATGATACCGAAGTGAGGAACTACTGAAAAGAAACTTTTGGCAAATGGTGCCATAAATAGAAAAACGAATCTCGTTTTACATGAAACCTTTTGCAAAAGTGTTTGGGGCCTATTTTCTGTATTTTTAGAAAATTGTACAGAAAGCAGCTGCCGGATTGCCACATCGCGTTTCTCGTTTCGTCAAACGATAAAAATCTTTTCTTTCTTTTTTTTTTTTTAAAGAGATTGTGTCATCCGCTGGTCCTTTCTTCCCCCATCTCTCCCCCATTTCTGCCCCATCTCTCCCCCATCTCTGTCCCCCCCCCTCCTCCTCCATGCCCTTTTCCATTCCCTCTACTTCGCAGTCTTTTTTTTTCTTTACTCCCGATCGCTCGCTTGTCTATTGACCCACAGAGCTCAGAGAAGATCTGGATGGTGTTTTCTTATTGCAGCGTATAACTTCCGCGCATTGATCTAAGGGTGTGTTTGGGGTAATTGCTTGTCGATAAGACCCGCAGCCTGCGTTTTGCGCCTCTTTGGGCCAGGCGTCATGGATCTCAGATTGCCGAAGAGCCCAAGGGTTCTGACAATTGATTGCTCTTTTTTTTTTCTTCCATTTTCTTTCTATTTTTAAAAGACGAAAGGGAAAGGGGGGGGGGGTGTCTTGTGACACCGCACCGATATATTTTTTCTTTCTTTTTTTGTTGTTGTTTTTAGTTTTTACTTAAGGGAGGGGGGGTGCAGAATCAGATCTGGAACTGATGCAAGTTGTTTTTATGTTCTTTGTTTTTTGTTGTAAACTTCATATCAATCTTTTTTTCTTATTTTTCTTCGGTTCACATATAAATTCCTACTTTGGCCCCCATTCCCGAATGTGTTGGATTGACTGGTTTGCCCAATAAGTTCGGTATTAGTAGAATCCCTTCATGGGAAGAAGAATAAAATAAATTATTATAAACACAGGATCACCAGCTATGCCTTCATGTACTTTGTTCTATACAGTCGACTCTGCTTGCGGTGAACTTGCCTGAGTTTGATCTTCGGATAAGTTGATCTTTATCGTGTCTTGTTAACTCAGTTGGTCTCGTGCTGGACGACGGTGCGGGCGGCCCTGGTTTAGCCGGTCAGGTCAGCCAAGACCTTAACCCTTATCCAGGGTACGGACGAGGTTAACCAGTTTGTGGAAAGTGGCAATAGAAAAGTATAAACCCACAATTAATGGAACACTTTGACCTAGTACGCAGAATCCAAGGTCATCGTGGGGGTCACCGCGGAGTCGCATTATGTCTCCCAAGGGCAATCCCTCCCCCTACCCCCCAAAAAAATAAAAAATAAAATAAAAACCTCAGTGAGATTTGATCTAGTTTGGTAAAAGTTTTACGGCGCTGGAAACTACATACGGTCATAGTATAAGCGGTGCGGTCTTCGTGATTTGACAAGACGTAGGCAGGCAGGCTTTTGTTGCTGAATCGTCTTTATTAAATTTCTTTCTTTCATTCCTTCCTTATGTTAAAACTTTCAAAATTCACAATCTAACACCCCACCTTCAAAATGACCTTTATGAGCCAAGTAGGGCGTTTATCCCCCC
>NW_004797800.1:151398-153279 GCF_000002075.1 Aplysia californica
CCACCCCAAACACACACACACAAAGAGCCAAACTGATCTAGAATAATATTCTATTTAAATGACACGCGTTCCCTTTAAAGTTCATACAATAATTATCGTCGACTTCATCAATACTCTAACCATAGCCCAGCGAAAAGAACAATATCATTATTAGGAATAAATAGGATTTGAGAAATGTCATATCGCTGTAATCCCTTGTTTTAACCGGCTGATATGTCATACATCTGTGGTATACATTTATATACGTTTAAGTTATATAAAGTATGTAAAGGGTGCATTTTGCACTTTTGTTTCAACTGAACTGCTAAAGCTCTGCCTATGGATTGGCGTGTACTAAACGCATGTTTTAGATGATGTAAATGAGCGACTAATGTCTAATACTAAATCACAGTTTACGTTCCCAAGTCGTCATCTTATTAAACCTCATTGCTTTTTGCTCTAGCTGTTCGCCGTACTGCTAGTGTAAAGGAAATTATATGTTGTCTTTGTTTTAAAGTGAGTGCTTTTACGCCCTTATCAGCACACAGTAGATCATTTAGGATTCAGGCTTCGACTCTCTAGATCTATGTCTAGCTGAAAAGAATACAAAGTCCTAGAAGAAAGACCCAGATAATCGAAAAAAAAAATCTCCCCACACGGGAATCGAACTAAGGTCGCCTGCAGGTGACAACGAAGTGCCTTACCACATACCACTACACCAAAAAACGCAGACATGAAATGTATATAATTATTATGTAATCAGGTCATGACACGGACGGGGTCGGGAACTCTGAACTTTCCCTCTGTGGTACTGCCACCACCACCACCACCACCACCGGAAACGTGTCAAACGGCACATGTTTATGACACGACCAGAACACATGATGATTTAATCATAGGTCGGAGGATTTAGATACTATTTTGAGTTCGGTGGTCTCGATCTTTTCAATGAACTCCTTCTGACAGCAAAATTTCGCTCCAAATCGATCTTCTAATACACGGGTAAGTACCCCCGAGAGCAATTATAGCAGCTGGAATACGACATCGATTGCGGTTTAGAAATATTTTCACAGGAACTCAAGATTTGGAATTACTGTAATAAGAAGGTGTTGTCAGCGAAAGGAGGGCATCTTGAACTATTCCACAGGGCGTGATGCATGCTGTATTGACATTACTCAACATAGGAATAATAATAATAATAATAATATAATATTATGGGTCTCCTCCCACTCTCCCATTCAAATTTTTGTTTTGTTTTCACTTCCTGAGTTAAATTCTGCGCACGCTCAAAGGACGTCCTTGATGTTTAGAAAGGGGGTGTGGAAATGGCATTGAGCCGTACGAAAACTTCTTGACCTCAGAGAAAAGGCGAAAACTGGAGTTGTATATGGGAATATCATGATGCAAAAATCTAGACTGGTCAAGTCTATCCTACAGGGAACAGAGCATCGGGGGAGACAAAGAGGTAGACAGAGGAAACGATAGAAAGACAAAATCAAAAAGTGGACTGGCCGTGATTGAAAAAAACCCACATTTTACGTAAAGCTGAGAATCAATATTAAGTATAAATAAGAACCTGATGGTAAAACCTACAGGGTGCCCCTACAGTTAGCGAGACTACGGGATAGGTGAAGATGAAGGTGGGTGAAGTAACCCACATTATGTTGTTTGGTTGTAATAAGAGTTTTACGGAACTTACAACACAAACAGGTCACATAAGTGCCGACGATTAGAGGTTTTACCAGGGAGTAACATACAAAGAAAAGAAGAACGAGAGATTTGAAGGATATTTATCCTGTAAAAAACAAGGAGCATACCACACCTAATTGAGAGTAAGCGCCAATGGCCCATACCTACGTAAAAATTTATGGTGGGGCGATTTACACTTACGACCCCCCCCCC
>NW_004797800.1:154088-155661 GCF_000002075.1 Aplysia californica
CCACCCCCCATTTTCACACATACATTCAGAACTACTGAGGAAAAAACAAACAAACAAACAAACAAACAGACGGACAGAAACGACAGAGGGAGAGTAAAAATAAAGAATCAAGTATCAGTGTTGTCCTCAAACACCAAACAAAGCGTAGGGAATAAAAGGATTGAAAACGTACACACTCAGTACACGAGAAGCAGACACGTTGATCAAGTAGCAAAATACAGCACGTTTGTTAAAGCTTTAATTTAGTTTAGTTTAAGTAGAGGTTTTACGGCGCTCGCAACTGCATAAGGTCATGTGAGCGCCAGAAAATTAGTGGTGTTACGAGAGAGTAACAAACATAAAAAAGAAGAAGGGGAGATAAGGACGATAGAAGTTTGATTGGAAAAAAGGAGCAAACCACACCAGATCGATCACCCACCAACCACCCATAAGCTTCATTTGAATTGTTTTGTCTCGAAAGTAGACGAAGAAGAAACAAACATTCCTTGGGCCAACATCCTTAATTAGACTTTGTTAACAAAGTGACCACACGAAAACTTCGTTTGATTTTATTTAATTTTAAATATTAAAATTGGAATTGTTTGCTAGCATGCTGAAAATTTGTTACCATAGAATTATCAAGTTTTATCTGCTCAGTGCCTTGTTTGGGGAAATTTGACGTCAAATATTCTAAGTTTCATTTCATCTTAAGCTTTTTCGAATGCAATTCTTTTAATATCTTGATAACAACTCCGAATAATATTACGATTTTGATAGAGGGACTAGAACATTTAGTTCTGACCCCATGGTCTTGGTAACTCAAAAAGGCCGAAAAAGTCAAATAGAATTTTGTAATTCTGCGAACTGTGGAGATAATCCAACAACCAGAAATATAAAGTTTTACGTCATCCGAAAAGGAATGTCGTTGAGCATTAAAGAAAAATCATCTCTTTGGTGCGTTGCGTAAGAAAATGCCACTGCGAAAACATGTGTTTAGTCGACATGTTAATGTTACGATGTATGCCTTACCATGACAAACAATCACATAGATCTAGTTATAGAGCAGAGGCGGCAGCAATTTTGTGAAATCAATATTGAATTCTGAAATCTTCGCGCAGCACCAATACAGTCTTTTATTCTGACATGAAAGTGAAAGAAAACAGGATTATTATGAAATAATGGACTACCGTAAAAACTCTGAAAATGGAAGAAGGTGTGCGGGTTGTTTTGGTGGAGTGTTTATTTTTGCGAAGCGTTTAGGAATGTCACGTGAGTGAAGGCGGAAAATGCACGTGCCATGAGTGTGACTAATGACCCTGTTTGTGCGAGTGAGGGTTTTTAAAGCCTTTGTTATGCAGCGTGCGTTACGGAAATTATCACTTGTTCTCTATAGATCCTTTCAATGGCCCATCTTTATGCAGGCGCGCATGCGTGCGTACACGCACACACGTACATGCGTGAACACAAACACACACTCACACACACATACACACACGCGCGCACGCACACATACATACAAAAACATACACACACAAACCCACACACTCACACACACATACACACACACAAATATACAAAGACTTACACACAGACA
>NW_004797800.1:156479-157723 GCF_000002075.1 Aplysia californica
AGAGAGAGGGAGAGAATATGTGTGTGTGGGGGGGTGGGGGTGGTGGAGGCGTTGAACGAAATGCCTCAACAAAAATACTTAATAATCATTTCATCTTTTCGACAGTTGTGTTCTAATTGGCCCCTCGTGTTGGGGCATCCAGCAAAAGGAATAACTTCGAGATAAAGAATTATTTTTAAAAGCTTCCAGATTCTTCCGCAAGCCCGAACTTTCTGCACAATATCAGCTAAGGCCGTAAATCTTTTCGTCAGCGGGAATGGCTATCAATAATCATTAGATCTAACTCGTTTGTTACCCAATCTGGGATGGCTGAAGTATCTGATCGCCTGTATCATCCTTCTTAAGATGTGGTGGATGGGGGATCTCTTGAGCTATTTTTTGTTTTAAATTTCCATACCAATATAAACAATGTTAGAATGTTATAGGTAGACCCAATGCTAACGTGCAAAATGATTTTTGGATTTTTGAGTGTTATTCATCAACTTTGTTTGCTGCCTAAATTGGGACAGCGGAAGAATCTCTTCGCTAGTATCGTGCTCCTTAAGGAAGGGAGAGGAAAAAATCTGGTGTGCTCATTTTTGTTTAATTTACAGACCAATATAAACGAATTTAGCACAGTCAGACTCAATGTTAACGTGCAAATGAATAATCTGGGGTATTATCATGATATAATATCATATCATTTATCACCATGGCGATGGCAGCGATCTCAAAAATAAACACACGACGTAAATTCCCAGAATCTCAAACACTTAAACACTAATACCGATTTTTTAAAGGGGGAAAGAGGGGTTTGTTTTTGTTTTTTGTTTGGTTTTGTTTCGGGTTTTTTTCTACTTTGTTAGATAGTAATGAAAGAAAACACAGTCACATTCAGGTAGTCACTAGTGCAAAAACCTCAAAAAACGATATTCTACCCAACATTTAGCCATAGTCCCACTGTGTGTCTGTATATTTGCCCATTGAGCTGTCTATTCCTCTGCATGTCTAAGTATCCACCGGACAGCTTTATACAGTAGACGGCTCTATAAAAACGTCTTATTGCGATTTCGTGAGTTAGTTTCCCAGTCTGTTTTTCTTCAGGCTGTTGATCTCTTGCTAGCGAAAGCAGACTCAGATTTTCCAAGAAGTGAGAAAAGAGTGACAGGAGAGAAAACACACACACACACACACACACACACACACACACACACACACACACACAGTGTGTGTGTGTGTGTGTGTGTGTGAGAGAGAGAGAGAGA
>NW_004797800.1:164551-167187 GCF_000002075.1 Aplysia californica
AGAGAGAGAGAGACTCTAGACAGACAGACAAACAGACAGACAGACAGACAGACAGAAATCATAGATCACATTTTGAAAATTAAACAAGTAGCATCAAGAGTTAAAGAAAAGATTGAAACATTTGAAAAAAAAAGTAACACGGAAAGATTCACAAGCATCACAAGCTAAAGGAAAGATTAAAGCAATCAAACAAACAGAAACAAAAACAAAACAAAAAACAACCGCTTACGCTTCAGGATAAGTAATTACCTTGAAAAGTAACATTCCGTATAAACTGCAAGAACTCTGGTCCACTAAGCTGCTTGAGGGCCGGACATCTGACAAGCGTGTCCGGACAGTGAGCCATAAGCATGTCGTGAGCGGCATGGGCAAGTGCGAAGACCGAGTCGATGACAAATTGGACCAGACCTTCCTGCTTGTACGCTGACCAGTTCCGTAGATCTTCCGCTCCTGCCGAGTGGTTAAAGTGACAGAGTGGACACTGAAAGGGTTTCATGTTCTCCTTTCTTTTCATAACATTGTCTTCTCGTGAGGCTGTGATAGTATGTTTCATGACGCGGTGGAATCAGGTGCTCGTCAATGTTTGGGCATATGAAGTTATGCTATCATCTTAATTAAAGCATGTTCTTTTGCCTTGCTTTCCATTATAAAAAAATACCCATCCATCTTGAATAGAAGCCGAGATATTTGCAATTGTCAGTCGTTAAATTAGCAAGAAAATTGCCGCCAAAGATTGGTGACTTCCATAGCTTGAGAGTCCTTAAAGAATGAACATTTATTATTTTGTTTGCCTTTGATCAACATTCGTCAGTAAAATCCACTCAAGTATATTCATGTTTTTAAATGGATATAAAACGTGCTGTGCCAGAACAAAACAGAAAAACAACAACTCGAAGACAAACAAAAAAGCAAACAAACAATAACAACATCAACAGAATCGAATAAAATTGTCTGACCGATCGAAAGAAGCCGGTCTCTTCGATTTCAATATTTTGTCGAGCACGTGATTTTCACCACGATGCCTCACATAATATGATTACATCTATTTGTAAGTCTTCCAAACTACCGTATTGTTCTACTTGCTCTCTGTGTGTCCTTGTGAGTTTTAAAAGTACGGAGGGTTTGAGAAGTGTGTCAAGAATGCTTCTGCTCTCAAACTGACGCTGTGGCTTCTCATTTCTTATTTTTTTTCTTTTAATCAGTCTATCGTTGGGCCAGAGAGGAGGAGGAGGAGGGTGAGGAAGCCTTGGTAGATTTAATTCGTGGTTAGTTGGCAGGCGCTCTGATGTGGTTTGTTTCTTCTTTCCTATCTAACTCTTATTGCCCTTATCTTCGTCCTTCTTTTCTTTGTATCTTACTCTGTCGACAAGTGTTAGGGTGGGGAAAAACACGTCTTACCATCGCTGATGGTCAACCTTATTGAGGGTAGCGGCTGAAATAGGTATGCCCATTTCATTCTTCTGGAATTATTGTTGTCTATAAGTTTGAAACTCACCCCAAGTTGAATTTTGAACTGCTTTGACTAGGTAACGTTGATAACCAGCTTTTCGTTGTGTTTAATCTTTACTATTGTACATTTTATTGCAGAATAAATAGGGATCAAAGATTCACATTCGTTTCTATGTATCCAAGAGTCTGCTGGGGGTGATGATGGTTGTAAAGGGCACGGAACATGCTGCTGAGCGTTGAAATGCGAAATAAAATTGCAACTATCATTATTATTATTATTACTGGGCTATTAAAGTTACTATTATTGTAATTTACACTCACTCACCTGTACATTTTTTCGCTCCTTTCCGGAAATCCCCCACACTGCAGTTGAATATATCAGCCCAAAACTCCTTGAACCACGGATTTCTTGAGTTGTTCAGGGTCAAGTTTAAAAAGTAGTCGTCAAATCCTGTAATAAAAAAGATCAGTAGACAAATGACGGTATGGATTTCACAGAGTGCAGTTTGTTTACACAAGTAACCTTTAAACGATAGCAGAGTAGGCTAACAGAAGACGCTTGAGTAAGTGCAAGTCAAACAAGATACATGTAAATGTCACCACGTCTTCATGCTTTATGCTGTAATTTTGATCTCAGTGTCAGAAAGCCAATGTAAATAATGCAAGAGCGTTGGAGCTTAAGTGACACACGTTGTCTCTGTTTCACGCTATCATATTCAGACATCATTATTGATTATGACATTGTAAGGAATACTAACTGGCTAAGCTAACAGAAAGAGAATAAATTTATCAATTTTTGGGGTAGAAATATGCACATGATTCAATTTTCTTTAGTGTGAGGAATTCGACTCATATTTCTTCAGTAATTCATCGACGTTTTGACGAGGATGCACTGTATTCTATTTCAACTAAATCTGCTACTGAAAAAGATGCACAATCTATAACATGGAATGACCCACAGGCCAGCTTTGCAATACGACGTTTATAGCCAAGGACTCAATAACACGGCAGAATATGGTAAACTTTTACACAAACTATACATCAGTCTCAGAATATTTGTTTTGCGACCTTGTGGATGGATATGAATGCCGATGTTTTTGCATAGATTGTAAATATTCGTATGTACCATTTTGCTTAGAATGACAAAGCATTATCTGATATGCTTATTATTATTATTATTATTATTA
>NW_004797800.1:169104-170073 GCF_000002075.1 Aplysia californica
GAAGGGGGCGAATTTCACAATTCATTAAATTTTGTGATTCCTCTTTCTTCTGAAAATATGGTCAGTTTTAAGGACAAGCAGGCTAGCCCAGACTGCTGGGGTTTCCAGAAATATTGACCCACACCAAAAGTGGGAATTGCCCTACCTATAGAAGCAATTTGGTTTCATTGGTGTGTATATTTGTTTGGTTATAGAGAAAACTCTGCTTGTCTTTTACAGAAACTGAACAAGGGGCAAACACTTTACTTCGATTTTCTCAACACGGCATTTTTTCGGGATAGCCCCCTTAACTTGTGCTTAAAAGCGACCATATTATGTGAATATGGACTAAGCAGCTTTGGAAAACAACAAATTTGCGGACAGAGTGCGAAAGTCCGATCAATTCCAGGTTTTGAAAAAGGCGTAACAAACAAAACAAAAAAAACCACAACCCGTTTGCAGGCAACGGGTCTAGAAATAAATATTGATCTCTGTCAAGGCGCCAAGTAATCATTTCGAAAACAAGGTCACTTTCTGAAGTGCAAAGACATTCTTTAAACATTCCTTTTTTCTAAGGAGAAACTAATGCAGAATCATAAGGCTTCACGTTCTAATAGCTCTTCACATAGGCTATGCATTATCTCTCACTCTCTCTCTCTCTCTCTCTCTCTCTCTCTCTCTCTCTCTCTCTCTCTCTCTAATTCTTTCTATCTCTCTCTCTCTCTAATTCTTTCTATCTCTCTCTCTCTTTCTTTCTTTCTCTTTCTCCTTTCCTCTCTTTTTTCCCCTTTCTTCCTCCAATTACTACATATTATTATATATATCTCTCTCTCTTTCTCTCTGTCTGTGTGTCTGTGTGTCTGTGTGTCTGTGTGTCTGTGTGTCTGTGTGTCTGTCTGTCTGTCTGTTTGTCTCTCTCCCCGTCTCTCTCTCCTTCTGTCTGTCTGTCTGTCTGTCTGTCTGTCTGTCTGTCTGTCTGTCTGTCTGTCT
>NW_004797800.1:170361-172242 GCF_000002075.1 Aplysia californica
CTCCACTTTTTGCCCTCACACCCTCACCTCCTTTGCCCCCTCCTCTGGGCTCCTGACTATTTCTGCAGCATTTCTACTGCTACTCCATAGCCCCTTCTTACTGTTGTCTTTTAGCCACACCCCTGATCTTCTGGCAGGAGAGATCTGCACCTAGCCTTTTCGGACAAGGGCGAAAAATCTCGGAGGTCCCGTCTAAAAACGACAAAGCAGGCTTCAGCTGCCACCCGGGCAAAATTTAAAAAATGTCCTACAAGCTGAACATGTTTAATGTGTCCCGCGCGCTCATATGACATTATTAATATGCTGTTGCGAGTGCCGTAAAACACTATCTCCCTCAAACAAAAGCAAGAAAAAACCACAGTGTTATTCAGTTCTAAGGCGCAGAGCGTGAGCTGACTGAAAGGTAAGAGAACATTGCGAAGAGGAAAGAAAACGAAAAGTAATTCAAGACACCCGCTCCCTACTACTATGGAATCGAACTCGGGTCTGCTGTGTGCGACAACAAAGCGCCTAACCGCTACACCACAGCAGCATCTGATGCCGGTCCTGACTTTTGCTATCGAGTAAGTGAAAGTTCAGACATCACACGGGATTGACTGACACGCGAGGAGGACCAGGGTATTTCAGACATCTGGAAAGGTCAACATCCCCAGATCACGTGTTGATACACACATTGACATGCATTCATAGTAGCATGGCTGTCGCATACAATCCATTAAGTCCAAATTTGGGAATTTTTTGGGTGGTGGTTGGCGGGTGCTCTGGTGTGGTTTGCTTCTTCTTTCCTATCGAACATCTATTGTCCTTATCCTTCCTTCTTTTTTTATGTTTGTTACTCTCTTGTAACCCCTCTAATTTTCTGGCGCTTATTTGACCTTAAGCAGTTGCGAGCGCTGTAAAACTTCTACTAAATCTAAAACTGGGAATTTTTTTTTAATATCTTTACGCTTTACAACCTCTCAGAGTTCTATAAAAGATGCACATTTCAACATCGCCAAAAATGAGGTTTAATAATGCTTTGCTCTAGGCTTTCAATTGTCTTGCTTTTCGTGATTCCTGATCGAAACAACACCAAAAAATCTAGCCTGTTTTAGTCTGTGGTGTAAGAAGTACCCATACGGACTTACGCGTGTTGCTTGCGACACCAACGATAGAGAGAACTATACTGGGGTTTCGTACGCTAAGAATGTGACCATAAACGTTGATTCCATGATTAAAATTACGTCTTTTTGAAGGGCAATGACTTCGTTCTAGTAGGTGCTTTACGGCACTTGCAACACAACTAGGTCATATAGGTGGAGACGATTAGAGGTGTTACAGGAGAGTGACAAATACAAAAAAGGAAGAGAGATGAGAATAACAGAAATTTGATAGGAAAGAAGGAGCAAACCACGTCAGAGCATCTGCCGACCACCAACCATACGCTAACGATCGGAATAAAAAAACATTATTTCTGATTAAAATCACTGCTTTTTGTAGAGCGACTACTTTATTACACCTCTTGCAGGATGTTTAATTTGTCGCGGAATTTCTTAGCTCGTGGAAAATTAAACGCAGTGTGTTGGACGAATCTAGAAAAACTACGATTTCAGACGATAATGTTTTGATCTTTTATTTTCAGCATTCATTACGAGACAAAAATCTTTCAGGCCGATTAAAAAATGAAGTCATTAGCATTAGCCCGGTTAAGTTGTAAATGAACAGGACGGGTATTTTTTTTCTTCCCTGCATTCTACTTTATTCACGATAAGGTCTGAGTTTAGGAATATCTTAGAGCAAGGGAGAATAATCAAATACGACAGAGCATTTTTTATTTTAGCCGCTTACTTAATTTTTTTTCTGAAATGTCTTTAAACACCCCTACCCCTGCTCAAGAAACCG
>NW_004797800.1:173904-181404 GCF_000002075.1 Aplysia californica
ACCCTGTAACTCTTTTTATGTTACTCTTGCTATCTTACTCTCCATCTGATTCTTCAACTTTGCTCCTTGTTATCAGACTTATTCTAGCTTTCTCCCTTTCTCTATTTCTCTCTCTTTCTTTCTATCTCTCTCTCTCTCTCTCTCTCTCTCTCTCTCTCTCTCCCCTCTCTCTCCCTCTCTCCCTCCCTATCTCCCCCTCTCTCACCCCCTTTCACTTTCTAACACTTTCTCTCTCTCTTTCTCTCCCTCTTTGTCTCTCTCTCTTTCCCATCTCATTTCAACCCCCCCCCCCTACCCCAACCTTCTGTTCATAGACTCAGACTTTAACAAAGCCTTTCCGCATCAAGGAAATTCTCCTTTAAAACTCAACAAGTGAGTAACATTCTCCATTTCAGCAATGTGTCAGTTCTATGACAGGTAGCTCACGCAGAAAAAAGACACTCGTCAATACTGTTCGCATGTGTGAAAAGAGAAAAGTAATACAACCCTCTTTATTGATCTCGTTCATCCCATTACCTGCACTTCTCATTATCCGGTGCTGGTGATACGATTTCCTTCCTCTATGTCTGAGGCTCGCTCCACTTTCTCCCTTTCATACGTTCGCTCTTCTCCGATCCTTATTCTTTTCTCTGTCTGTCTGTCTGTCTGTCTGTCTGTCTGTCTGTCTCTCTATCTGTCTGTCTGTCTGTCTGTCTGTCTCTCTCTCTCTCTCTCTCTCTCTCTCTCTCTCTCTCTCTCTCTCTCTCTCATTCTCTCTATCTTCCTTTTACCCTTCTCACCCTCTTTCATACGTCCCCTCTCTTCCTACTCTGATCCCCATTCTTCTCTCTCTCTCTCTCACTCTCTCTCTCTCTCTCTCTCTCTCTCTCTCTCTCTCTCTCTCTCTTCCTATATTTCGCTCTCTACTCTTTCTCACTGTCTTACGTTCCGTCTGATTTCCCTCCGGGTGTATGTTCCTGTGTGTGTGTGTGTGTGTGTGTGTGTGTGTGTGTGTGTGTGTGTGTGTGTGTGTGTGTTATGTGTGTGTGTGAGAGAGAGAGAGAAAGAGAAAGAGAAAGAGAGAGAGAGAAAGAGAGAGACAGAGAGAGAGACTGAGAGAGTGAGTTCATGCATGTGTGCATTCAGGTGTGTTATAATTAGCGTAGATGTGTGTTTGTGAATGTGTGTGCCTGGTTAAGGAATAAACGCATCAGAAAGTAAAAAGGGGACATTGTAATAAACCCAAACTGATGTTCTTACTCGTCAGAAAAAAAAAGAAATAAAATATTTATTTTTGTTGTCGTTAAAGGCCTTGCACTGTCAGGGGATGACAGAACAAGTGCTCTTTAGTCTCAATGAAATTTCTGGGGATTATTTGTTTTTCTGTTTTCAAATTGTTTCATTATTAGAACTATGTTTACAAATTCCAACAGAGCACTTTAGTTTCGTTTCTTACTCCTGGTTTATTTTATAATTCGTACTTCTTCTTTTCTTTCTAGGCTATAAGAGAGTGGTGACTTTGCTAAATTATAATATCTTGAATCCTGTACTTTTTCTCCTGTTTGCTGTTCTGTTAAGTCCTGTTTAGGTTATTTGTTTATACCGGGCGATTACAACTCAAAGTATTCTATCTATCTATCTATCTATCTATCTATCTATCTATCTATCTATCTATCTATCTATCTATCTATCTATCTATCTATCTATCTATCTATATATCTATCTATCTATCTATCTATCTATATATATATATATATATATATATATATATATATATATATATATATATATATATATATATATATATATGTAATATAATAAATATACGTCAACAGAATACCAGACGTTGAAAGTACTGGCAACAACAGAAGGGCCCGGAGTACGCCCATGACTCGCAAAATTTGACCATAACGTTACTAAACTGTGTGTTATACTATAACTTTTAATTACTTTTTACTTTTTTACTTTTTACTTTTTTCCTTCCTCTGGTATCCTCAGGGTGTCGAGGGAAGGTACACGTTTCGGTCCTGTGCTAGATGTGTAGCGTCTGTGATAGATATGTTATGTTGTTCCAGGACCTTTTTAACCCCTTCCAGCCAGGTCTTTCTTTGAATTTCTCTTATAACGTTTTGTTTGTTTTTTGTTTTTGTAAAGTGTTTTACGGCGCTCACAACTGCATAGGTCATATGAGCGCGCGGGAGACACCTAATATTTTCAGTTGGTAGGAAATTTTGAATTTTGCCCGGGTGGCGGCCGAAGCCTACTCTTATCGATTTTAGACCACCAAGGGATCTTTAACGTGCGCAACTTGTACACGGGCCCTCCGGGATTTTTCGCACTTGTCCGAGAAGGCTAGATCTTTCCCACCAGAAGATCAGGGGTGTGGCAGAAAGACAGCAGTAAGGAGGAGCCAAGGAGTAGCAGTAGAAAGGCTGCAGAAAGAGTCAGGAGCCCAGAGGAGGGGGCAAAGGAGGTGAGGGGGTGGGGGCAGAAAGTGGAAATGAAAGCAGACAATAGAACATTGCTAGAGAGCAGGAAAGGAGGTGAAAGGAGACAATTTTAGAGAAGATATTTTTTTTGGTCGCTACCCGGATTCGAACCCGGGACCTTTTTAACCCCTTCCAGCCAGGTCTTTCTTTGCATTTCTCTTATAACGTTTAATGCCGCAAACATACAATACAAAGCAATAACGATTGCATTACAAAACGCTGTTCGGTTAGAACGGAAGAAACAGTGACAGATATCCAATTATGTTCCCAAGCCTCTAACCTAACGATCGACACTTTCCCTGCCGCAATTATTGTCGAGGAAGGAACACTTTTAGTTTTGGCGAGAGTGTTACCGCACTTGCAACACAATACGGCCAAATAACTGCCGAAGAAAGAAACACAATCATTTTACTTGCCAGGGAAAGAAACACAGTCATGTATGTACTTGCCAGGGATAACGCTGCGTTTTGGCAAAATGGTGACGGTCCCAACAGCTTCCGCTTCCTGTTTCTGCACCGGATGTACTTTAGCGCCCCAGCTGTCGCTGGCGAGAAGGTGGATCTGGTCTGTCATGTTGAGCGTTTTGATCGCCTTCACCACACGTCTGGGGAGAACACGCAAAACAGAAGGAAAATGTGTCCTAGGTCTGGAGATTGACAAGAAGAAAAGAGGGAGAGAGAGACAGAGAGAGAGAGAGAGAGAGAGAGAGAGAGAGAGAGAGACAGAGAGAGAGACAGACAGAGAAAGAGAGAGAGAGAGACAGAGAGGGAGAGAGAGAGAGAGAGAGGGAGAGAGAGATTTGTGTGTATGTGTGTGTGTGTGTGTGAGTGTGTGTGTGTGAGAGAGAGAGTGAGAGTGAGAGAGAGAGAGAGAGAGAGAGAGAGAGAGAGAGAGAGAGAGAGAGAGAGAACCATTAATCTCCCCAAAAAGGCTTGTTTTGTTTGTTTGATTTAAGAGAAGTACATCGACACAATAATGATCATTTTTTTGCTTGGAAAAAGTAATACAGACAGTCGGAAGAAGCAGAGGAAAATGTAAAAAAAAGTAGAACCTACCTACCAGTAGCGCCCTCCAACCACCCGCGGTATGTTTTGTACTCACCTAGAGTTGTCCTCATTGGCAAACATGATGATAGCATTTGCGTTATTCTCCCCTCCCTTGAACAAATTCTCCACCATAGATAGAACCTTCGCGTCGTCAGCTCCCCGCGGAATGCTCTCCGTCCGAGAAATGCAGAGACCTGTGGAAGAAGATTTTTAAAGTATATTAAGTAAGGTTTTTACGACGCTCGCAACTGCGTAAGGTCATTTGAGCGCCAAGAGGTGGATGTCAGCAGAGATGTCCAAACGGGGATTCAGGCTTTCTCTGCTCACCTCTCTAGCATCAACAGCACAAAGTCTGCTTCGACTATCAAGGCACCCCAGAAATAGCAGTTTGCAAGAGAGTGACAAACATACAAAAGAAGTAGAGGAAAATGATGATAGTAAGGATGATGAAAGAAAAACCAGCAGTTCCCCCTAGTTGTTTCGGCAAGGTATAAATAAGCATGACATTGATAAGTCAGCCAATTTATAATTCTACTGTGCCTACGAACATGTATATATTTACCCTTTGGGAATGACCTAAAGGCATTTTAGTCAGTGGCACTGCCCTTGGGGTGTGTGGAAGAAGGCGGTGAAAAAATGGTTAAATGGTACAGGTTCAATGCCCTTATCAACAATATTAGGTGGTTTAAGAAGCAGGACTCCAAATACATCGTGTAATGTTAACCTCCGAAAGGACCGAGCGAAAACACATTTTACACAGATAGCGAGAACTATTTTTCTTGTTTTAGTAAGTGTTTTATGTCACTTGCAACAAAATAAAGTCATATAAGTGCCGAAGATTAGAGGTGTTACAAGTGTGTAACAAACACCAAAAAAAGAAGGAGGGGAGATAAAGACGATAGATGTTCGATAGTAAAGAAGAAGCAAACCACACCAGAGCACCCGCCAATCACCGACATTCTTTTTCTAAAACATGTATGTTCAAATTTATCTCCCCGTGAGATATAAAAAGATCTTTAATTAGACGTGTGAGAACTTGGATCCTCACAAGTCCCCCCAGGCAGAGAGAGAACATTTTAAGAAAGATGAGAATAATTCTGATCATACCAAGATTAGAACGTTTTTTTATTTCTTGTTTATGAAATAAATAATCGGCGTCACCTTTATATTCAACACAGAAAAGATGTGATTACTGGTTTTCTTTTTCTGTTATTTGTGGTGTGTGGTGAGGCTATTTTTGTGATGACTGCGATACGTTTTCTTTATGGTCATTTGCGTTCTTTAATCATCTATGTTGAAGATTGGCAGCCAACGAAATGTAGTATTTAATACTCATAATCTCACGGACCGAGAATTAATCAACAAAAAATAAGTGCTCCAAAAGGCAGATTGTGAAAGATCTATTATCAGAACCACCACAAAAAGACAATTGAGATTATTTGGCAATACAAATAGATCAAATAAATGGACTAGAGGGTGCTTCTGTGTTAAAAGATACGGGAAATAAGAGCAGAGGAAGACAGAGACACACATACACAGATGGCCAGAACAACTTTGTAACAAATAACACAGTGAGAAAAACTGAGCTAATCAGGAAGACAGACCATAGGGAGGAGTGGGATACCATAATTGTAAATGTCAGTTGCAGACCTGACAGCTAAGGAAAAAGAATTTATCTATGTTGGGACAGGCTTGAAATAGGGAACAGTTGTCTGAACATTTTCAACATCAATACAAAACCTGGCTGGCTCATCGACATACAAACGTACCGGTACACAAACCGACAGAGTTAGCTTTTTATTTTTATTTTAGGTTTTAAGAGTTATTCAGCACTTGCAACAAAATTAGGTCATATAAGTGTCGATAATCAAAGGTGTTGCAAGAGAGTAACATACTAAAAAGAAGGAGGAGAAATAAGGACAATACATTTGATACGAATGAAGGAGCAAACCTCACCAGAGCACCCGCCTATCACCCACATTGCTAGCTGATCCTTGCCACAAAATCCTCGCTCCTTTTATAGATGCTGTTGGTTTTTGTGTGTGAAAGTTTAACGCCATACTGCCCACACAGGGTAATTTAGCAGACGGCTCACGTTAAGCCCAATAGCCCTCGAGCCACATGCAGTTAATCAAGTGTCTTGATAAGCTCCGCATTCACATCCAGATGTAACCAATCTGTCCAGCAATCTGGATGAGCCCGGAATGTGATAATGTCAAGCATTGAAACTAGCAAGTATCTATCGTATCTCTCAGACGGACATTTTTTGTTCAGTATTCCCTCTGCCTAAAGAACGACCCTGCCGAAGTGAAATCCAGGCTCATCAATAGCATATTCATACTAACCTTAACATACCAGTGCCAAACATGGCCTCTAAACAAGACACAAGAAAGAAAAGTCAATGCATGCGAAATGAGGTGTCTCCGCAAAACCATCAACGTCACCAGAAGAGACCGCATAAGAAACGAAACCATACGTCTACAAACCGGAATACCAGCAGTAATAAAATTAATGGAGCGTCAAAGAGTCAAATGGTTAGGACATCTAACCAGATTGCCCCAGAAACAACTAGCGGCTTGAGCTTACAACAGCCGAAAACCCTGCTTCAGATCCAGAGGAAGACCAAGAAAAACCAGATTGGATGGGGTTAAAAAGGTCCTGGAACGAAAGACATATCTATCACTAAGACGCTTTACGTCTAGCACTGGACCGAAACTTGCACCTCCCCACGACATCCTACGGATACCACAGGAAGGAAAAAGGAAAAGTAAGTAAGTATTCCCCCGGCGGGGCAAACA
Organism: Aplysia californica; assembly: GCF_000002075.1. Lineage (NCBI taxonomy): Eukaryota > Metazoa > Mollusca > Gastropoda > Aplysiida > Aplysiidae > Aplysia > Aplysia californica. The sequence continues at coordinate 180,217 of NW_004797800.1, forward strand.
ACGTCTCCTAGCCACGGTGCATGTCCTGGTGTCTCGTCATACTTGAGCGGTTTCTTTAATTGTTGTTTTGTTTATATCTGTTTGCTGTTTTTGTTTGTTTTTAATGTAGTGAGTGTTTCGGTGGGGGTGGGGACTGGGGTGGGGGTGGAGAAAGAAGATCGAAGGAACCGACGAAGGAAGTCTATCCAATAATGTTGGCGTTTGCAGCAAACCTGTTAGGTTTTTGGCCTTTCTAGCAAAGAACAAGCGCTCGATTGATTTCAAGACATGAAACATGGGTGGTAGGTGGTTGCTTTTCTGGTGTAATTTCCCCTTTCTTTCCCACCAAACGTCTGTCGTCCTTATCTCAACTGTTTCAATTTTGCGTTTGTTATTTTTTTGTAACACCGCCAGTCTTCGACACTTATAAGACTTATGAAAAACTCTTACTAAAACTACAAACTAAGCTAAGGACACGAAACTAAGTCGGGTTTCATCATCGGGACACTCAACATGAATTTTCGTCTAGATGCGGTCATTAAACCTTCACCTACAACAAGTAACACATGAACCATAAAGACGGTTCAATTGGCATAATTCTAACGCTGCTATCAACAGTCTTGGGTTATTTAAAAGGCAGGACCACCAAGTTAAACATCCATCTCCGAAAGGACGGGGCCAAATTGGAAATTTCTGTAAAGTGCCGTTCCCAAGGACACAATGTTGGATCGAGCTAAGGGTCGAACCTCTAACCCGCAATATAACAAGTACAGGGCGGGTAGCCTAACCACTAAGCCACCGACGCCACACACCTGAACAAAAGGATCAAAGGATACCAAATTGTGTCTCGCAAACGTCACCTTATTGACTATACGGACATTGTACTGTTCCCCGCAAGGCTCAAAACTTAAAGACACTGTCTGGGCTTTGAGAACTAGACTTTTAAAACTGAGAACTTCTCGAATTAACGAGCTTTGCTTCAACACCCTCTTCTTTCGCCTTTGGCAGCTTGATGGGTGCCTTCGAACTTTTCGAGGCGTATTTGTGTGAGGAAATCGATTGGCATTCGGTTCCTTTGCTTCCTGAAAATGAAGTGCTAGTAATTCATTTGGAGCTCAATTCTACTGGGTGTATTTTAATGATAAAGTTAAAAGCAACAAGGGGTAACAAAGAGTTATAGGCTACCGGACCTGTACTTGTTATATTGCG
>NW_004797800.1:186404-187695 GCF_000002075.1 Aplysia californica
ACGGTCATCTACGAGGTTTCCTACCAGACGTATAAGCTACGACCTGATTAAGAACCACATTATTGATGTCCTTCCTCATAATCTGAAGTCACCAGAGCCGTACGGAAAGTAACGGAGAGCATCCACTACGAAGTAATTCTGCTTATCATTATCATCAATTACCCATACTGATTATGTCCTCAGTTGACTAATAAAGATCCCAGTCCACATCTTCGGATCCTGATACTTTGACGGAGTGATCCACGTGAAAGGCTCTTGCATAGACAAGGAAGTCATCCTGGAGTTCGATTCTCATTGGATACATTGAGCTATGCTCGAAGCCCGTGTGGTCTAGTAATCAGTTTAAGTTGTGATGTGACTCCTGGCTTCACGTTAATGTACTACTCTTCTTTGTATTTGTCGTGCCCTGATAGAATGTAACGCAAATGTTCTACGGTTAAGGGAAATCCGGAGTCAGTAGAACTAAGCCGTAGGTCCAACACAGTGATAAGTTATTGCGACTTTTTAGCAGCACTGTGGAGTACAAGCTTTTCTTTCATTCAAGGCCATGAATGAGTACATTTCACTCTTTACCATAATAGGTCGCTTTCAAGGACAAGCGGGCTAACCCAAATTTCGAGGGGTTTCCAGAAATCTTAACCTACACCAAAAGTGGATATTGCCCTACCTATATGAGAAGTTTGGTTTCATTGGTGTGCATATTTGTTTGGTTATAGAGAAAACTCTCCTTGTCTTTTAAAGAAACTAAACAAAGGGCAAGAACTTTACCTTCGATTTTCTCAAAACAGCTTTTTTTCGGGATAGCCCCCTTGTGCTTAAAAGCGACCAGTTATAATATTTCCTCTGTCTGGCTCATCGTAAATTGTCTATTCAGCATTCAGTTGAAACTGTTCTAAGGAACACCTGTCCAAGACAATCATCTGTAGAAACGACGACTTCTCACCACCGACCCCCACCCTCCCCCGGCCTCTTGTTTTTGGGAAAATATTTTATAAAAACACTGTCCAAGACGTCCACCGGTCTAGGGTAACCAATTTTCTCCTCGTTTTAGTAAGAGTTTTACAGCACTTGCAACACAATAAGGTCCTATAAGTGCCGCAGATTGGAAGTGTTTACAAGACAGTAACAAACACCAAAAAAGAGAAGAGATAAGGACAACAAATGTTCGAGAGGAAAAAGGAGAAAACCACACCAGAACACTCCCCAACCACCCACTTTTCTCTTCGACAATGGGTGGCCGTCTTGGACAATGTCGACTGTATTTCATTCTGTCCATGGTTTGTTTGTTTGT
>NW_004797800.1:188620-191590 GCF_000002075.1 Aplysia californica
TATATTCAATACTGCAAATCGAAACAAAGAAAAACCCAAAAGCCAAAACGGAAAAAAGAAAAGAAACTTCCAATTATAACAAGCATACGCCACAATTAAAGCACTATGATCGATATACAACGACAAGGGGAACAATTTAATTGGGAACATCGTGTAAGAAACAAACATGTTCATAACCACCGAACATCAAATTAGTCCCTGACCGAGGGCAGCAGAAGGAAAAACAACAAGCCAGCTCTCTCACACCACAGTGATAAATCATTGACCACGATGGTCCAGGTAGACTGGACGGTGTCGGGTCTGGAGTGTAACCTTTGCGTCATCGCCACACCGCTTAAATAATTAATCCCGTAATTATGCCGCCTTGACCGCCCGCTAGGCGACTTAAGGCGACTTATGGGCGAAGAAATTTCTAGCTAGCTTCTTCGATTGAATGTCATCTGGAATATGTTTATTCATTTTCTTTTTGTATTGTTGATTTTATTTGCGCGTTTGTAGGGTTTGTGGGGCCATTGGAAAGGCAGGGGGCGGTGGGGTATGCGGTTTTTTTCTTCGTAAGAGTTTTACAGCACTTGCAACACAATAAGGTCATATAAATGCCTAAGATTAGAGGTGTTACAAGGGAGTAACAAACACAAAAAAGAAAGAGTGGAGATAAAGACGATAGATGCTTCATAGGAAAGAAGAAGCAAACTACACCAGAGCACCCGCCAACCACCCATGGTGGGGTATTCTATCTCTTTCTTTTTATTTTCGAAAGAATTCAGGTCCTCAAAAGATGCGATTTTAATTGGTTTAGAAAGGAAATCTGCAAATCTTTTTCGTCGCTTGAGATGACGAAATTTTATGGGCGTGGTCTTTCCTTCTTCGGGCAAAGCCTGTGCACATAATATATACTATAGTAAGTCTTTAAGTTTCGTTCGACACAAAATCTCCATCTGTTCAATAAGGTACCTCGAAGGCTTACCTTTACGTTTCTTTTACAGCGTTTTCTATACGAAATTTTCATTTCAGTTTTCGTTTATATTTTGTGACTTTCTTATTCATTCATTAAGAAAGATTATAATATACCATCTTATCAATTTAGACAAATTATTGTGTTCGATATTTCTAAAAGGACGACAACGGCGAGGAAATGTTTCAGCCATTGACAGACATAACCGACGACGATAACAATAATAACAACAAGAACAACAGCATCAGTAGCAACACTGTCTTGCTTATTTCATAGTCTGCTATCTGCGTGAGTTTATCGTCCATTTGACAAAAATAATGATGTGAATTGTGTCGATAAAAGGGGGCAAATTGGCTCTGATATGACCTTATACTGTTGCAAGCACCGTACAACCTCTCTAGGCTCTATTAAAACAAAAAGGGTCAAAATTCTTAACAATTACAACTAATTAGAAGTAAGCGAACCGGAAGTAACCGGAAACTCACCGGAATTTTTGGTGGCCTCCACAAACGCCTGGATGCCCTTCTCCCCGTAGGTTCCTGAGTCGGCCAGGGTATTGACGTATGTCCAGCCCAGGGCCCGGGCAGTGTCCGCCATAGCTTGGGCCTGGTAGTTGTCAGGGGGGACGACTCTGGAGAAGTATTCGAACCTCGTCTTGTCGCTGAGATCGGCACTGGTAGAAGCGTAGCTGATCTGAGGGATCTGGGAGGAAGAGAGAGGGAGAAACAGCGTGATATTATTGTGTGCTGAAGTGTGTTTGTTTGCTTTGTTTCTGTAAAGAGAAGCATATCGACAAAATAATGGGCTTGTAATGCTGTGAAAAAAAAAGACACAAATGGTGCAATGGTATGGGTTTAACGCCTCTATCAACACTGTTAGGCTAATTAAGAGCCGGGACCTGCGATAACGTCCAACTCCGAAAGGACTTAGCCAACTGGGAATTTCGTGGAACGTCCCTTTCCCAAAGACACAACGTCGGACCCAGCTAAGGTTCGAACCTCCGAATCCGCAACCTCACGATAGCCTAACGACAAGGCTACAGACGCCACTGAAAATAAGACAGACAAACAAAAACAAGAGAAGGACAGTTCAAAAGAAGGAGCTCCAACCACCCGCCTGAATTGCATGATTTGTAACATATCTTTCAGCAGTGCAGGACACACAGTGTCCTGAGACAGGAAACATGGCCAACCCTCTTGACAATACAGGAGAGGCTGTGCTGATCGACAGAAGAACTGAGCAGAACGGCCCAGGTTACGATAGATACTGGACTTCAAGTATGATGCGCACGAAAAAAAAAGAAGTGTGGTTTGTTCGTTTGTTTTTCTAGTTATTACTTTTGATACCTTTGTCGATATTGTTGTTACTGCTGCTTTGTTTTTTAATGCTTTTGTATTTGTTTTTTAATTCCTTTCGCTGACATGCTCAATACGGATGAAAGTCATGGTGTTGGTGGTGACATTATTTCATATCTTAGTTGTGGCTACGTTGTCATTACATTTACTCAGATCTGATTAGGAACATGAGAATCAAACTAACTTTTACAGACTGACACTTCCAAATGAATACTCTGCTGCTTCTGATCTTTGTTTAAATCTATTTTTCATCTTGATTATAATCGATTTTAAAAATGCTCCTTTCCCCCTTTTTAGTAACGATCTTTAAAATATTGTATGTTCCTTAATTTGCAATTATCTCCTTTCTGCCAAGCGATTCTAACGGAGATTTTTACGTTATACATCATTAGCACTTGTCAAGAAGAAGATTATTTTCCATTTTTATGAGCTCTTACACACACATGACACTGTGAATCATCACCTGTTCCACTTCACAGCCGTAAATGATATCAGATCTGCGCTTCTCCCTCCGAGTCCTAACATAGACAACACACTATGGAACTTTACAACAATGAAGCAAACCTGCACTTATCACTACATAGCGTTGGACAGAAGGGTGAGAGCCAGCTCAGCTGTTGCTTGATCGATAACAGCAGCAGCAGAAGTAACAACAACAGC
>NW_004797800.1:191690-194190 GCF_000002075.1 Aplysia californica
AATAATAATGATAATAATAATATAAACGATGGTGATGACAATAATAAGGACAATACTTATATTCAATACTGCAAATCGAAACAAAGAAAAACCCAAAAGCCAAAACGGAAAAAAGAAAAGAAACTTCCAATTATAACAAGCATACGCCACAATTAAAGCACTATGATCGATATACAACGACAAGGGGAACAATTTAATTGGGAACATCGTGTAAGAAACAAACATGTTCATAACCACCGAACATCAAATTAGTCCCTGACCGAGGGCAGCAGAAGGAAAAACAACAAGCCAGTTCTCTCACACCACAGTGATAAATCATTGACCACGATGGTCCAGGTAGACTGGACGGTGTCGGGTCTGGAGTGTAACCTTTGCGTCATCGCCACACCGCTTAAATAATTAATCCCGTAATTATGCCGCCTTGACCGCCCGCTAGGCGACTTAAGGCGACTTATGGGCGAAGAAATTTCTAGCTAGCTTCTTCGATTGAATGTCATCTGGAATATGTTTATTCATTTTCTTTTTGTATTGTTGATTTTATTTGCGCGTTTGTAGGATTTGTGGGGCCATTGGAAAGGAAGGGGGCGGTGGGGTATGCGTTTTTTTTCTTCGTAAGAGTTTTACAGCACTTGCAACACATTAAGGTCATATAAGTGCCGAAGATTAGAGGTGTTACAAGGGAGTAACAAACACAAAAAAGAAGGAGGGGAGATAAAGACGATAGATGCTTGATAGGAAAGAAGAAGCAAACTACACCAGAGCACCCGCCAACCACCCATGGTGGGGTATTCTATCTCTTTCTTTTTATTTTCGAAAGAATTCAAGTCCCTAAAAGATGCGATTTGAATTGATCTAGAAAGTCAATCTTCAAATCGTTTTCGTCTCTTGAGATGACGAAATTATTGTGGTCGTGGTCTTGCCTTCTTTGGGCAAAACCTTAGTACATAATATATACTATGGTGTGTTTGTAAGTATCGTTCGACACAAAATCTCCATCTGCTCCATCGGGTACCTCGAAGGCGTTTCCTATACAAAATTTCCATTTCAGTTTTCGTTTATATTTTGTGACTTTCTTATTCATTCATTAAGAAAGATTATAATATAACATCTTATCAATTTAGACAAATTATTGTGTTCGATATTTCTAAAAGGACGACAAAGGCGAGGAAATGTTTCAGCCATCGACAGACATAACCGACGACGATAACAATAATAACAACAAGAACAACAGCATCAGTAGCAATACTGTCTTGCTTATTTCATAGTCTGCTATCTGCGTGAGTTTATCGTCCATTTGACAAAAATAATGATGTGAATTGTGTCGATAAAAGGGGGCAAATTGGCTCTGATATGACCTTATACTGTTGCAAACACCGTACAACCTCTCTAGGCTCTATTAAAACAAAAAGGGTCAAAATTCTTAACAATTACAACTAATTAGAAGTAAGCGAACCGGAAGTAACCGGAAACTCACCGGAATTTTTGGTGGCCTCCACAAACGCCTGGATGCCCTTCTCCCCGTAGGTTCCTGAGTCGGCCAGGGTATTGACGTATGTCCAGCCCAGGGCCCGGGCAGTGTCCGCCATAGCTTGGGCCTGGTAGTTGTCAGGGGGGACGACTCTGGAGAAGTATTCGAACCTCGTCTTGTCGCTGAGATCGGCACTGGTAGAAGCGTAGCTGATCTGAGGGATCTGGGAGGAAGAGAGGGAGAAACAGTGTTATAAATATTATTGTGTGCTGAAGTGTGTTTGCTTGCTTTGTTTCTGTAAAGAGAAGCATATCGACAAAATAATGGGCATGTAATGTTGTGAAAAAAAAGACAAAAATAGTTTGGGTTAACGCCTCTATCAACACTGTTAGGTTATTTAAGAGCCGGGACCTGCGATAACGTCCAACTCCGAAAGGACCTAGCCAACTGGGAATTTCGTGGAACGTCCCTTTCCCAAAGACACAACGTCGGACCGAGCTAGGGTTCGAACCTCCGAATCCGCATAAGACAGACAAACAAAAATAAGAGAAGGACAGTTCAAAAGAAGGAGCTCCAACCACCCGCCTGAATTGCATGATTTGTAACATATCTTTCAGCAGTGCAGGACACACAGTGTCCTGAGACAGGAAACATGGCCAACCCTCTTGACACACAGTGTCCTGAGACAGGAAACATGGCCAACCCTCTTGACAATACAGGAGAGGCTGTGCTGATCGACAGAAGTATGATGCGCACGAAAAAAAAAGAAATTTTGTTTTTTCGTTTGTTTTTTTTTGTTATTACTTTTGATACCTTTGTCGATATTGTTGTTACTGCTGCTTTGTTTTTTAATGCTTTTGTATTTGTTTTTTTAATTCCTTTCGCTGACATGTTCAATACGGATGAAAGTCATGGTGTTGGTGGTGACATTATTTCATATCTTAGTTGTGGCTAAGTTGTCGTTACATTTACTCAGATCTGATTAGGAACATGAGAATCAAACTAACTTTTACAGACTGACACTTCCAAATG
>NW_004797800.1:195668-197805 GCF_000002075.1 Aplysia californica
CTCTCTCTCTCTCTCTCTCTCTCTCTCTCTCTCTCTCTCTCTCTCTCTCTCAATTTATCTCTATTTCTCTCCAAACACACACACACACACACACACACATACAAACACGCACGCATACACACACAAACACAGCCACTAACACACATCCTCACTCACATACACACATGCGCACTGACACACATCATATCCCTTCCTATGTAACCCAAATCCCGAGTCAACCTCCATTACGTTTTTCCCAAGAGCAATCTTTAACCCATAAAACCACAAACTATCTGCAAACCTAATACGCTATGCCCGTCCCAATGCCATTTCATTAATGGAGATGGGGCAGATGTTCCATTTGTCCAGAGTAAATGCAAAGACCATCCAGATCGTGTAACCCCATACCAGTTTAAGTTGTGTTCTATTCTAAATCAGGATTTGCTGATATTGTTGGGTCACGGTTTTCTGGTTTCATTTCATTCGGTTTTTATTAGTTTTGTTTTTAAACATGTTTAATGCAATTTGTGAAAGAAATATATTTTTTAATAGATGGCATCTTCGTTCTGTTGTTCGACCATAAAATGATTTAATCAGCGACACAGAGTTTTGAACGCTATGCGAAGAGATTCGCAATGGAATCCAACTGGGATCGAACACAGAACCTTCCGAATACGAAGTGGTGTTCCAACATCTCTACCAAGAATCCCTCTTGGGCATTTTAAAACAAAGAATTAAATTAATCTTCCTTGATGAATCCTGCCCCGGACAACTTTTCAACATAAAAAAGATATTTTAAGCACCCTCTCCTAGAAACTTGGAGCAAACTAAAAATAAAAAAGTGACAAGTCGTTTCGTATTTTCATTCCCTTTCCAGAATGGCAAGGTGACTGCAACACATTCCTTTTGGATTACGAAACATCCCTTTTTAAAATTAAAATAAGAACTATTGAATATGCAAGCCAAAAGAGACACTGTAAGTTATGGCAGATGGGAGCATGGTATAAACAGAAGTGCAAAAGAACCTCATCTATTACTGTTTTGGTTTACCATACTTTTATTGGCTCTGCCCTTACTTATAATCAAATTCAAGATCTGTTTTGTCTACGAATTTCTTTATAAAGAAAAGATGCTTTCATGAAATCTAAACTGGTCATTTGGACATGACACTGAGCATCAAGACGGAGTAAAATGACAAGAATAAATTGTTAGTTTTGGCGTATGGCTAGCCTTACAGGCAGTCATCTAAGGAAGAGAAATCTGATCTGGCTAATATTAGTTCGCATATATTTTGGTGTTAAGAATTTCCCAAGACGTCTGAAACGGAAATAAGGGTTTCAACATTTTCCCGTTGAGTATAGAGGCACGCAAAGGTGATCAGTATACCCTTTACTTCTTCCGTGCCTTTGGCCTGAATATATGTATTTGACTGCAAAAGAGCCAATAGTGCACTTGGATCTATGTACGTAATACCACGGACACGCGTAACCTTTTAACAGATAGAAGTTCTTTGCCGGAAACGTAGCCGATGAATCCAGCAGGAGTTACCCCGCCTCGCAGTGGGGAAGGGGACTACTTTTCCGACCGGGGGCTCTTCTCGGCGCAGCGTGAACAGAATTATCTGTCTTGGACCGGAAATGAACTCCACGCTTAGCTTATCGGCACGACGCAAACTGTCGCGTTGTGTGGGTCAGTCGCGAGCGAGTGTCTGGCTGGATGGGTGGGGGGAGGAAGGAGGGGAGGAAGGGCCCGCCAGGAGCATGCAGTCGATCACAGAAGACGGCGTCCCTGGAGACGCGAGAGGAATGGCCGCGATTATTCCCCCGGATTTATCATGGTCCAGCGTGTCCCTGTGTATACATAATTCCTCGTTTTCTCAAAGCTGATTTGTCAGGCCTGTCTTTCAACGTTTCGTGGTGTGATATTTGCGTGAGTTTAACGCTCTTTTGACAAAAATATGTTATTTTGAAGGTGGGTTCCCCTGCTATAGGCATCGGGTCTATTTTCCCCTAGACAGGAACCTCAATCAATAGTCTGTCTGGATAGGCAAGAGTGACCTAGTGAGTTCGAAGAAAGGGTGTCACCGCTATGCTGAAAAGAAAGAGAAAGAGAGAGAGAGAGAGAGAGAGAGAGAGAGAGAGAGAGAGAGAGAGAGAGA
>NW_004797800.1:198015-199870 GCF_000002075.1 Aplysia californica
TCCACCAAAAAAAAAAAGATCAAATTTGACTAAATTATGCGGGGTGCATAAAACTACGGTGGCAGATATGTGCCTATCCATTATTTTGATATTGAACCCCTGACGTCCTGATGATTGGACAAGCGTACCGGCATCTATGGTGCAGCGATTATGCTCTTCGCTGTCACACGCAGGAGACTCGAGTTCAATTACCGAGATAATTAATTTGGAATCTTTCGCGAACATTTCGGTCTTTCTGCTAAGATTTTGTATCCATCTCATCTTGGGTTGATCTTAACAGACATGATTGAAGCCACCCTTAGAGATGATCTAAATTGTGTCGATGCGGGCGTTAAATACCATGATGTCAAGCTGCTACCCTTTTAGCCTAAGTCATTTTTTTACACTTCGGAGACAATTGAAAAAAAAGCCATCTCACTGAGTGGAAGTTGTACGTTGATAGCCCAAAATTTCAACAGCTAATTAATTTATCGTCACTCATTTGTACTAATAATTATTTTCCAATGAAAACTTTAATTATGAGATGTGACTGACGAAGGTCATTTCGTGACTGTTGTTTCTGATTTACGCCATTTTGCAAAATGACTTGACCCATAAATAGTAGGCTGAAATGGACAGATAGATCCAAGACTGAGGGTAAGAAACTTGCCCAGGTCTAGGTTTTGGCCTACCTCTGACTTAGGCTAAAATGAATGAGAGACGAATTGGCCTACTTCAGACTTAAGACAAATCACACGGGAAAATCAATTTGGCCCATGTCACTTTTCACTTAGGCCAAAATGCATTAAGAAAGTTTTCTTTGAAATGGTTTGGAGAATTTTAAATGTTACGTCGTTATTATTATAAGCAGATGTCAAGGAGTCCAGCGGTTCACCAGTTGCAGTTTGGCGTATGTCTGACTTACGACAAAAATGAAGCCGCTTGACGATGATGTAGAAATAGAGGTAAGCTTCTTCACAATGGCAACACTTTTGTTTTAGTTTTAGTAAGAGTTTTACGGCACTTGTAACACAATAAGGTCATATAAGCGCCGAAGAAGAGATACTGTGTTACAAGAGAGTAACATGCACAAAAAGAAGGAGGGGAGATAAGGACAATAGATGTTTGATAGGAAAGAAGGAGCAAACCACACCAGAGCACCCATCAACCACACACTGGCAATACTCCGAGGCTGAGGGACGAGTGACGGCGCATATGTAGAGAAATCGAGACGAATCTTTCTTGACTCATGAACTACTTAGATTGTTTACTACCAGTATAGAAATACAATAAAAGTGTTTAAAGTGCGAGTGTCTGTTAATACAATTATAATGCCGCATCAAATTGCTCTTTGTGACTATCCATGATATGTCATCTTACCGGAATTTATCCTTTCTTATAACATAATTTAGTGTGTGGGTTTATACGTACCTTTTGAGTTATTCCTCTTTTCTTTTACCTTGTTATTGCTGTTTATGTAGTTTGTGTTGTTGTTGTTGTTGTTGGTGGTGGTGGTGGTGGTGGTGTTGTCGTTGCTGATGTAGAATAGTTTACAATTCATTTCTCTCTTCTGTCTCTAGTCTACCCCGAGATTCTCGCCTCGTTCTAACACAACATAATCGTTTCATTTAGTAAGGAAAAAAAACCGCTCTTCGTGGTTTGTCATTGAATGACCAAAAGTATATTATTTCTCAAGTTGAATTTCTTTCATTGAAGGAAAAAAACACACAAAAAATGGTATCATGCAGAAACGGACGACTGTCGGAAAGGGTAGACTTTGTAGCGAACACAGCCCCTCTGCCTCCCACTTCCCTAGATAGCCCTGATAATAATAATAATAATTCTTATTATTATTATCATAATATAATAATAATAA
>NW_004797800.1:201692-205062 GCF_000002075.1 Aplysia californica
AGAGAGAGAGAGAGAGAAAGAGAGAGAGAGAGAGAGAGAGAGAGCGAGAGTGAGAGAGAGAGAGTAAGTGAGTTGGAGAGAGAGAGAGTGAAAGAAAGAGAGAGAGAGAGAGAGAGAGAAAGAGAGGAGGGGGAGGGTCATACACACAATGGACAACAAGAATGACAAACAAAAGGATTACCAACGTAGATTGTTCTTGCTAACTTTAATATCAAGTGTATGATTTTGTAGGTTCAAATGTCAGCACGGTATACAATATAGTTATTATAACTAAAATCAGTGGAATAGATAAATGATGTTTGTCAATTTTATCTGTGCGTGAGTGTGTAAAAAGACTGAGACGACAATCCGAATACGCAAAGAGTCCCCCGATAAATAATTCAGGTAGTTTTGATTTCAATAAGTGTTTTACGGCACTTGCAACACAATAAGGCCATAATATAAGTGCCGAAGATTAGAGGTGCTACAAGAGAGTAACAAACACAAAAGAGAAGGAGGAGAGATAAGGACAATAGATGTTTGGTAGGAAAGAAGCAAACCACACCAGAGCACCCGCCAACCAAACACAATGCAGGTGGTTAGAGGGCGGCACTGGTAGGTCCCACCGCCTCCTGCCTCTGTTTGTTTGTCTGAATAAAAAGAAGCACTTCGACACAGTAATAATCATTAAATTAGTGTTAGGAAAAAGTAAGACAGGCATACAGAAACATAAGAGGAAAGTGAAGAAGTAGGAACTACAAGTGGCGCCCTCTAACCACCCGCTTTTATCTCTTTCTATCACTCAATCTTAAAAAAAACCCACTTAGGATCAGATTGAGTCCAAATACGAGCAATGTCTCCAGACTTATTTAATTTCCTCACTTTCCGAATTCAACTTTCAGAAATGACAATCACAGTCTAGTCTCACTTTTTCTGAGTTAGGGGAACGAGTGCGTACCCCACTTTCCTTGTAGTTGGTCACCCTTAGTTTGTTACTTCGCAGTCGTTTTCCTTCCTTCACAGACTAAACACTACGTCATAAAATATGTCCCCACATACAACAGAGGCGCGTCATGACGCTATAATATGAACCAGGAAGAATTGAAAGGACGTATTTGAATAGAGACCCACTTTGTTTTTTCTCTTTTCCAACTTTCTTTGGAAGGACAACCAGGGCCGACCTGTTTTGGGTACATTGCTATGCTATTCTATTCGGTGCACCATCCCCGAGGATCCCCCTACCCTGTTTACTGCAAAAGCTTCCTCCAATGCTGTCTCTGTTGCCTCCAGGGAGTCTGCAAGATTTTGGGAAAAGACCGATCATTCAGAGTGCTGGCCCTTTAGAACGCTAATGACGTCAGCTGGGCTGAATTCTAAAGCAATTTTTTTTCTTTCGGTTTGGTCTGGGAAATGTTGAGTGAAGACGGAGAAAGGGGTGTGAGGGGTGGGGGTGGGGTCGGGGTTTGGGTGGGGGCTGGGTGGGAGAGGTTGAAAAGAGAGCATTAAGACTGGGCGGAGACCGTAAAACTGCCCGCAGGAAGGTTTGGGAGAGGGACAAGGGGGGGGATACTCATCATTTATTTCCAAAAAGCAAATACAATCTGGGACGACTAACCAAGGTTCTCACCCTTTTATTAACCCGCCACACAAAATCGATTAACCCCACTTATCCGTTCGATTGATCTTAGTTCTTGCCAGCTATATTTAGAGGGAGGTTGTATTGACCACATCGAAAGTGGGTCCTACTGAACGCTCATTCCATGGTGTCGAAAGACCACGACAGATACAGGTCAGCTGCTTCTAAATGTCCCGGTACCGTCATTTTGAACTTTCGGGACTTGTGGCTAGTTTAGTTCATTTGTCTGTTTGTTTGAGTAAAGAGAAAAACATCTTGTGCTGGGGAAAATTATAAGATTTGTGGACAGAAGCAACAGAGGAAACGTAAAGAAGTAGGAGCTACGAATGACACCCTCCAGCCATCCGCAAGTTTAGTTTACTTTAGTATTAGTAATGGTTCCACGCACTCGAAACACAAATACGTCATGTAAATGCCGAAAATAATAATTAGAGGTGTTACTAAAGATCGTTGGAGTTTGAGTAGAGAGAAGCACGTCGACAAAATAACAGTCGCGGGGAAGAAACAAGACAGACAGACAGATAGGCTACAGAGAGAATGTAAAGAGGTAGGACATTTTAACCAGTGGCGCCCTTCAACCACCTGTTTACAAAAAAGTAAGATGAGAAAGAAAGGGAAGCGATATGGACAACGGATATTTGTAGGATAGTAGGTGTAAACCACATGGGAGCACGAGTCAACCACCAACAAGAGATACAACGCCCCAGCAGAAATACCCGCGATAACCGATATAAAACAATTTCAAGACGGAAATCAAACTCAGCTTTTCTACGTGCAACAGCAAAGCATCTAAACTTCTAACTGCTACTCCACAGATGCAGATCTGACCAGAGTCACGAATGTTGTACCCTGTGTCAAGCAAAGACTGGATGCTGTCTTAGCCTGCGTCCGTGGTAAAATGGTCGATCTCTTCTTCTGAAATGTATAGAACAAATATGTGGTCTCCCGCTGAAGTAAGACAATACAATTATTTGTTTTTTAGTTTAGTTTTGGTAAAAGTTCTACAGCACTGGCAACACAATAAAGTCAAATAAGTGCCGACGATTAGATGTGTTTCAAGAGAGTAACAAACACAAAAAGGAAGGAGGAGAGAAGGACGATAGTTGTTTGATAGGAAAAAAGGAGCAAACCACACCAAAGCACCCGCCAATCACCCACCAAACTATTTGTTGTACAGTCGAAATTTTATAAGACATTCACCCTTAATCGAACAGAAACGTGGTCGTCTTAAAGATGGTGACATTTTACACAGTACCTTCATAATGTTCTTAAAAACGCAAGAGAGGGAAAGGGAAGTGGTCTTGTGTATAGGTGGTTGTCTTGTGCAGGTGGCAATTAGAACGGGTTGAATTGTATGTTCGTGTTCGTTTTTTTTGCTGGGATGTTGTATCTGAAACAACGCGGACGAACTCTGACATGCAAGACCGAAGACTTTCAACTCTTGAGCTGTCCAAAGTGAATTGATAAAGGTGTAAAGAAAGAATCAGTTTCACTGACTACCTGGACAAGGTCGAATTTGTTTGTTTGCTTGTTTGAGTAAAGAGAAGCACATCGACACGATAATGGTCATTTAGTGCTGGGGAAAAGGTTAGACAGACAGACAGAAACAGCAGAGGGAAAGTAAACAAGTAAATAGGACCTACCAGTGTCGCCCTCCAACCACCCTCGGGACAAGACTGACATTGGTGGTAAAGTCATTTTATCAAATATAGCATGCTAGTATTTATATATATTTTTAATATCTTATATAAACTA
>NW_004797800.1:207039-209539 GCF_000002075.1 Aplysia californica
GTGTGCGTGTGTGTGTGTGTGTGTGTGAACTAAATACTATTATATTATGTGTCTGCACGGTAAGGTGACGGTCTGCACATTAAACACGAAAGTCACCTGTTATGAGAATAACGCGAAAAAAAAGAAATGTTTATAACGAAAAGCCTGCTTAATCACAGCAAGACGATTAGTCAAAGAAGGCAATACTTCGGCTTCCTGTATGAAGACATAATAATAATAATAATGATAATACCAGAATCGAAGGTATTAAATTAGTTTTTCATTAATTTGGCTTCAGAGATCAGAAAAAATCTACAGGAAATAAGGCAACATATTGTGTAAATGGAGACGGGCGCCTAAGATGAAGTGGATAGACATATCCGTATTTTCTCCCACTCCGTCTTTCTACTAACTGTACTGCATCCCTACTGTATCCCTTTCAAACTGACCTACACTGCTAAAGCAGGAAGTTACCCACTGAATTGAGTTGCATTGAATAAACGTGAGCGAGAAACATGAACAACAACTTGGGAGTAATATCATTATTTCTGCCGCTTACCTAAATTTAATATTGTTTGAAACTCTTCATTGTATTTTCAAGCTAGTTTTCTTGTAACGGTTCCTATTTTCATACAGCAGAGTGTTAATAATATTGTAAAATATTTTATTTCTCGAGGTTTGAAAGACGCACATTTGCAAGATACCAGTCATTCAACCCTGGGGGAAAAAGTAAATCAAGACTAAAACAGCAAAAGGTCAGTAAAGATCAATGACCTTCCAGAAGAAGCGACTTCCAACCATGCACTATCTAGAGTTTTTCACTCCTGGGCTAATGTGGCCTGAAAATAAACCTTGGTCGTATCGTAACGTAAGCCTGGGATTAGTGACCGTTGATTGGGGCCTCATGTACAGAAATCGCTTAAGTAAGTCGGTCAGAGGTCATCCTTCATTTATCCCAGGTCTCTGTCTAGACATCGAATGGAGATGTTGTTTTCTCCCTTATCGTCGATACAGACAGAGAAACCAGATCTACTTGCTACGTCAGCGTCTGAGTTCTCATTAATTTACTGGATAGTTTCTTTTCTTGTTTGTTTCAGTTTTTTAATTCTTTAAAGGTTTAGTAAGAGATTTACGACAGTTGCAACACAATGAGATCATTTAAGGGCCGAAGAATAGAGGTGTTACAAGAGAGTAGCCTACACAAATAAGGAAGAGAGATAGGGACGCTAGATGTTTGACAGAAAAGAAGGAGAAAACCACACTAGAGCACCAGCCAAACCACCCACTTTGTCTGAGTAATGAGAAACATAACAACTCAATAATTGTCATTTAGTACTGGAGAAAAAGACAGACAGACAGACAGACAGACAGACAGACAGACAGACAGACAGACAGACAGACAGAAACAACAGAAGGAAGGTAAAGAAGTAGGACCTATCAGTGGGGCCTCCAACCAGTGCAACCACCCGCCTGGTTTTATGCGACACCGGAATATTGACAACTGGTGATAAACTGTTTCGTTTCTCATGGCCTGTTCGTCATGGCCTGTTCGTCATGGCCTGTTGTTTGTATATGAGTGTAAATGATTTGCTCCCATTTCAACATCCATTAAATCGTTGAATGATGTGAACCGATTCGACTCTCAAAATCCGAGTTGAGAAGAACACTGCACCATGCACACACACTCTCACGTGCGCAAACACACACACACACACACACACACACACACACACACACACACACACACACAGCGCGCGCGCGTGCGCGCACTCACACAAAACCACACGCGCAGGCAAATGCACCTTATAATTATATGCACACATTTTAATAGATTTTCCCACTCCGGAATCGAACTGGTGCCTTCTGCATGTGCCACTGAAGAACCTAACCATAACACCACCAATTCCAATAATATACAGATGTTCCCTATAGACAAGACTTTCGATGTGCTCCACAGAATAACGGGACACAAGAAAACGCATAGAAAAAATATTGAACTGTGTGCACATCTTGGGGACAGAGCAAATGTCCCCCAAGGAGACTGAGAAATTTGCGTAATTGTGTTTGTTTAACGTTCCCTTTAACAGTGTAAGGTTATAATTTAAGAGGGGGAGGGGCTCCGAATTTACGTCCGTCCCCGATGGGGGAAAGCCTAAATGGGTTTAGCGCTGTAAAAAAAAAAGAAATTCCCGGAAGGGATTCAAACCAGGCACACCTGCTCTGTAGCCCAGCAGGATACCAACTGAGCTAACGATGTAGCAAAGTGGAGTGCACCCCTGCAAGAGAGTAAGATGTAACATACAGAATGAGAAGGAAAAAAAAAATAACCCGACTTGAACTTCGGACTTCTGCAGTTGGCAGTTTTATGCGACTCAGCTACTGGGTCACATTTTATTTTTTACTCGTTGTGTATTTTGCACGTTGGCAGACAGATTGTTGTTGTTGTTTTGTTTTTTTTGTTTGTTTTGGGTTGTTGTTGTTGGGTTTTTTTTTTGGGGGGGGGGACTTTAACTGGTGGCCT
>NW_004797800.1:215541-218368 GCF_000002075.1 Aplysia californica
CCTATCTCTATTTCTCTCTCTTTCTTTGTCTCTTGCTTTTTCATTCTCCTTCTGTCGGCCTTTCTTTTTCTCTCTCCCACCCCCTCTATCTCTTTCTCTTTCTCCTACTCCCTCGACTATCTCTTCCACCCCCTCTCTCTCTCTCCCTCCCCCCCCACACCTGAATCTCACTCGTGATCTCAATAGTCTAATTGCTAGACACTTGTCCGTTGCAAACTGAAAATAAGAGATCGATTCCATTTGAGATCTGAGTGTCTCCTTCTGTCTGCTTGGACGCTACATACCACCTAGCCTGCTAAAGGTCCTGCCATTTATCTATAACCAGTTAGTTAGTAATTACTTTTTCATTGCCTTTTTTACACCATTCCCTGGTATATTGAACCTTTAGAAAATATTCCTGTATTTATTTTGACCGAAAAAAATCTATTTGTTTACCCTTTCACGCTAAATCTTTTCTTCTCCGTCTTTTTTCTTTCAAAGTTCTATTTTTCCTCATTCTGTTAACATATTATGAACCTATTAACAATATATTTGTCGATTTTCTTAACTTTTTTTTCTTTTAATAAAGTTTTCATTTTTTAAGAAAGTAGCGTTAGAACGATTTTGACATTTTTAAGTTCGCTTTGAAACACTAACAGTATAAATTTGAATAATTATCCCCTTTAGTTTGGACTTAGAATATTTCAAGTTTTCACGATAGTGTCGTTGGGTAAGGATGAACGTTCAACTAACAATGTCTAAAGCAGTGCTATAACAGAGAGTGCCCACTTTTGCCACTTTTAAAAAGCTAAAACTTTCGTACCCGCCACCTACACGTATTCCCAAGCACACCATTGAATAACTAGCTGGACCCCCTTTCGATGAAAGGAAAGATCGGTGCATTAACATCAACTGAAAGTCAATGGCCTACTATATTTACACTCTACTGGAATGGAGCAATAAATCTTAAGGGATGAAAACAATTAGAAGGTTTAGATCTATACTATAAAAACAAAATGCGCCAAGCGAAATATCACTTCAGGCACTTCATTTGTGAAGGACAGCTACGCAGATTTGTTTCGTTTCTCAATGGAATAATCACAAAGGCCAAAGAAAAACGGAAACTTTTTATCAAATATATTTGTCTAAATTCAGGAAATGAATAAATAAAATATTGGGCTCATTCATGGGGACCTATCTATCTTTTTGCAGATACTTGCCAATTTTCCACTCTGTAGCTGTCGTAGTTTTATGGGAAAAGTGACACATGTGTTTCAAAGTTTCCAAATACATAATTGATACCTTGTGACTACACAGGTGATTCCTACCTTAATTACTTTACTTTATCCTATCTCTTGTACCTCTAGGGCGTTTAGAGGAGAAAAAACTTCATGTCTGTAGCAAGCTGGTTGGCCTGGCTTGGTGGGGTGTTGTATACTTTCAGTGTATCCTTCATTTCCTCAATCCAGATCTTCCTTGGTCTTCTTCTTGCCTTTTACCCTTGAAAGATCTTGTCAGTTTGTTAGTGTTTGAGCGCTTAATCGGCTGCTTGCACTGTATGCTTCCCGGGAAGCTGAGAATGTTTCGGAGTGTTCTATGGTCTGCTGGGGTAATAATATAGTGCAAAGCGCATAGAGCTTGCTGTTGAGCGGGGATATGCGCTATACAAATGCTATCTATTATTATTATTATTACCCAGACATTCTTTTGTAGTACGTTTTACTGGTAAGCTGGTGAGGTGCCATACTACGTATGGGGTGTCCAAACCACCTGATAGTTTGCCTCTGAATGTAGTGGAGGATAGGTGTTGTTCCCATCATTTCTCTGATCCTGTTGTTTCTGATCATGTCCTTTACCGCTCACCAAAATTACCAAAATAGCCCACCATTGGGCGATAAATGTACATGTTCATGTACACATATTATTATATATCGCCCTTGCTTGTGCAAGCACTGGCCTAAAGGAAAGGAACAAACACCCACTCAACATATTTTATTTAAACCTTATACTTCTTCATCGTGTCATTTCTCGGTTCACTTAATGGGATATTATCTCCCAGTCTTCTCGCCATTAGTGCTCCTTTATACCTCCAGAGATTACGATTGGTCCCACCGGTGGAATTATTCATGTATTCATCATCCTTATCTTCGGTACAGTTTTTACTATTTTATGTGTAACGGTTCTCTCGTTCACTCCGAGGCTGTCTTTAGTACATAGTAAGATTGGTCAATAGTGTAGCAGAAGAAAGGGTAGTAGAAGAGACGATTTGTGTGTTTTGTTTCAATAAATGTTTTACGGCTCTTGCAACACAATTAGGTCCCATAATTGTCGAAGATTAGAGGTGTTAAAAGAGAGTAACAAACACAAAAAAAGTTTTGTTTTAGTAAGAGTTTTACGGCTCTTGCAAGACAATAAGGTCATAATAAATCCGAAGATTAGAGGTGTTACAATGAAGTAGCAAACACAAAAAAGTAGGAGGAGAGATAAGGACGATAGGTGTTTGATAGGAAAGAAGGAGCAGACCGCACCAGAGCACACGGCAACCACCTATCCACAGCCTAGAAGTAGTAAGCTTGGTAAATAGTGCAAAAGAGGAAGGCAACGGAAGAGACCACACATGCTGTTGGAACTGAGAGTGGGGGGATATAAAATAGGAAAAAAAGTGAACAGGATACATAAGGACAGCTATGGGATATTAAATATAAAGAGATAGATAGATCTAGTTTTTGCATGTTCTGGCTCTTAAAGATGTTTTTTCCTCTTTAACTTGTTAAGTGATCTCTTATAAACGTGATCTATCTATCTATCTATCTATCTATCTATCTATCTATCTATCTATCTATCTATC
>NW_004797800.1:218572-219902 GCF_000002075.1 Aplysia californica
TCTGTCTGTCTGTCTGTCTGTCTGTCTGTCTGTCTGTCTGTCTGTCTGTCTGTCTATATTTTTATCCACCCCTCTAGCCTACTCCTGATCTCAAGGAGAAATCCTTTAAATTAAAAAGAAATGTACCATCTCGACTTGGGAAAAGCCAAGGGAGATAAAAGACACAAATGTTCGCCTCGGCCTCCAGACAATACTCGAGACCCCTGGATATTTGGGACTTGTGGAGAATTCGACAAACCCGCCACCCCAGTCTCAGATCAATCCGCTCTTGAGTTTGTTCTTTAGAAAGAACGCTTCTACAAATCGGGAAGAACAGATTGAAACCACGAGAGAAAAAAAGAGGAAAACACCCGGAAAAGGGATGAGATAAATATAGATGTCGACAGAAGCACTTCAAGATTGAAAAAGGGAAAAGAGTTGAATCGCTAGAAATAAAAATGGGGCAAATAAAGAATTCAAACAAAATTTTTCAAGCTAGAAAGAGCGAAGAGGGAAGGCTACGATGAATAAAAGAATAAGACAGAATAATTCTTGTCGAATGAAGCAGAAATCGAATTGACACGACAAAATGAGACGAGTTGGCACAAAAGAAAGCTGCCTTAAAAGGACGGAAAGTGCGTGCATAATGCAAGACAAAGCCAACGCGATTTTGCAGAGACAGTGCAAGAAATCAGGGAAACTAAGTTTGGGCAGTGACGGAAGAATAAGATAAGCACCATGTCCAATGATCTTCATGATAGTACGCTTCAGAGCAGTGACAATCTCACTGCAGGGTGTTTTCAAGTAAATGCCATTTACTTTACTTTAAATGGGGTTTCCTCCCTTCCCCCCCCCCCCCCCCCCTTTTTTTTCTCAGAATAATAAGATGCGTAGCGCAGGGTTTTGGGGTTGATTTTTTTTGGGCAAAAATCATTTTATAGGGATTTTTCCCCAAGGCTAGCATAGAACTGAAAGAGAACGGAAGGAAGGCATAAAAGTACCAGACTTAATTAAGGATATGGGATACAGCACTAGATAGAGGTACAGGCTATAGTTTGCAAAACAGTTTTGTAGCGTTCTTGTTGATGATGGCCTTTACTCTGATACAGAATGAGAAAGTCAGATGATAATGGGCATAGATCTATGACTTCTTAGCAGAGATTATGCACTTATAGAGGGGAATAACATGGGTTGCCAACGTATTGAGAGCCTACGTATAGAAAGAATCATCACTTTTACAGAGTTAACGAAGTTTTAACTACAATCATACATTCATATCTTAAATTCTTAAATGATGCTGCTATCTTATCCAGCAACCCTAGACTAACCATGATGCAGAGAGAGAGAGAGA
>NW_004797800.1:221205-222085 GCF_000002075.1 Aplysia californica
TCTTCTTTTTTTAAAAAATAATCTTTTCCTTCCCGTTTCTATCCAAGTGTTAACCCTTTCTGTACATATTACAGACAACCATAATTATTTGACTGGCAAAAGTTATCAGCTATTTTAATTTTTCGTAAAGTATATTACTTTATTCTTATTCCTTTTTTATTGGGTTTTTTAAACTTCTTATTTGTGTGGTTTGCTCCTTCTTTCCTACCAAACATATATCGTCCTGTTCTCTCACACTTCTTTTTTGTGTTGTTACTCTCTTGTAACACCTCTAATCTTCGGCGGCACTTATATGACCTTATTGTGTTGTGAATGCCGTAAAACTCTTACTAAAACTAACTCAGATTTTCCTAATACAACGAATAGATTTTTCATATCTAGATCTAGGTCAGACCAGAATGTGAATACGTTTGCTTGATTTAGTTTGAACTGGTGTTGTTTTGGTTGGTATACTTTTAAACAGAGATAGTTATCTGACAAATCACGCCATACGCCAAAATGGTGATATGAATGCTTGTAGAAAATTATGATAATTGTAAATGTCTTTGTTTTGGTTTTTCTACAGTTTAAATCAATATGACCTTAGCAGTTGCGAGCGCCGTAAAACCTTATACTACTATACAGTTTAAATCAAATGATTATTTTGCAGTCTTGGTTATTTCGAACTGGTCTTTTTCGGCTACCCTGAGATGGGTGCAATGCTGCATCCTAGTTATACTCACAGAGGTACTAATTCTTTACTGTCGTTTGTTTTAGTAAGAGTTTTATATAACGGCACTTGCAACACAATAACACCAAATAAGTGCCAAAGGTTAGAGGTGTTACAACAGAGTCACAAAAATTGTTAAAAGGGAGAACGACAGATATATTATGATAGAAG
>NW_004797800.1:223953-226237 GCF_000002075.1 Aplysia californica
GGAGAGAGAGGGTCAGAGAGAGGGAAAGAGAGAGAGAGACGGAAAGAGAGAGAGAGAAAGAGAGAGAGAGAGAGAGAGAGAGAGAGAGACGGAAAGAGAGAGAGAGAGAGAGAGGGGGATAGAGAGAAAGACTTGGAAAGAGACAGAGACAGTGACAGAGAGCAGATATCTGAAGTTCGGGACATCAGCACCCCACGTACTGGCCATCTCTCCCGATGGGAAGTGAAACACAAGTGCTGTAATAACGTGTGGTTGGGTGAACACTACAAGTCCGAGAACTCGCTTGGTGGAAAGGTCACTCCAAAATCGAGCCCCGGGGGGCTGGTAAAACCTGTGGTATTTCCTCCTGTTCTGCCGTCTGCAGCCTGGCACTTTCTTTGGTTAATGCAATTAATGTAGTCTGGCCATCGCCTTGAATGAGTGAGATATTGCTTTGTTACAGAGGAGCCACACTATCTGCAAGTCCTTTCCGCATGAATTGAGAAGTGTGTCGCGAGTCGGTCAGAGTCTGAGTCAGCTTGAAATTTTTTCTGACTTCGCGTAAAATTATTTTGTTTTTTTGGGTTGTTGTTCACTTGTTTGTGTTTTGTTGGGTTGGGTTGGGTTTTTTTGTTGTTGCTTTATTTTTTGCTCTTATCTGAGTTTTTTTATTTAACTTGTTTGTTTTGTTTTGTTTTTTGTTTTATTTAGGGTGGGGGGAGGGGGTCATTTTAGTTTTGTTCTTAAGCTATGTAGAGTAAACACTCTTTGTTACCAAAAACAGCCTACCCCTAATCACGAAGTGCACCCAATGTAAAATAATAAAAAGCGACTGATATTTCATTTAAAAAGGAAAAAAAAACCTTCATTTTTTTGCTTTAGCCATATTGTGTACTTCAGAAAATGACTTATCGAACATTCCAAAACCCAGATAAAGCTTTCTGTACATCTGCAGACGAGGTATACTACGTAATATTCATTATTTCGCATTCTGCCTTCACTAACTGGTTAGAGGATGCATCTTCCTATAAATACCCTCTCAGGCTACGGAGAGCGAGATCAGCGAGGTCCTTCAGGAGATTAGACCTTGTCTCAATTACTCGCTATCCTCGACCCTTAACAACATGCAAATGCCGGATTAAGGATCATGTGATGCATATTATATCTGTAGCCAGACATTATAATCACGGTGTTTTTCTGCCAAGTTCCGGAGGCTATCGATAGCAATAATGAGGTATTCTTTGACGTGATCAGACGCGGGGATTCCCAATTATGGTTTTTTGGCGAGTCTTTTTTCCCCTTGATTTAAAACAAGTGCAGCCAAGTCCTGGAGGTACATTATCTACAAGAAAAAAGCGAAAACCCATCATAGTGAGGAAACCGTTTCTATTTCCCTTTTTTCCCATCTCACACGTATACACTGAATGACCGGCCCGGAATTACAATATTGCATTACGTTAACACACATTACTATAATTAGACGCACGGCAACAAGAAAATGTCTTAAATTAATTAATGGAGTAAAAAGAAAAGAAAACACAATTCATGTGTAATGGAAAAAGAAAGTGAAGGGACTGGGGGAAAATTGAAGGGATAGATGGAGTTTCTGGCATCTTTTGAGTGGACAGCAGCTGTCGCAAGTTGAAATAACTGGTCAGTCTGACTGGAGCATTTAGTGAAAATGGTGAAATGGTGTGAGTTTAACGCCCCTATCAACAGTATTATGTTATTTAAGAGGCGGGACCTCCTAATTTAACGTCCTTCTCCGATAGGACCGAGCCAAGTGGGAAGTTCGTGTAAAGTGCCTTTCCCAAGGACACAACATCGGACCGAGCTGAGGCTCGAACCCCCGAACCCGCAATCTCACGATTACGAGTCCACTAGGCTAACGACGCCACGGAAAATTTGGAGTAAACCTTGAACTGAACAAAACCAACAGTATGTGGGGACCCGACCACAACATAAAATAATCTGGTGATTTATTGTTACTACGCTCTTACATGTTTTCTTTTTTTTTTATAAATTGAATGGCTTTCGTGGAGATGCAGTGAGGCGCTTCACTGTTTCAAGCTGGAGACCCGATTTCAATTCACGGGTAGGTGGGGAAATTATTTTTAAGGAATATGATCTTTCTTTTGAGACTTTGTATCCCTCTCAGCCTGTGTTGGCCCTGACGGGTATCATCGAAGTCTGCCTCCTAAAGAATCTAAATCGTTTTGATGAGGGCGTAAAACACATACATTTGAACGTCTTTACCTTTAAGAATGGGTTTTCTGTACAGTATAGGGCATGGCAGGTAAAGCCC
>NW_004797800.1:229155-233616 GCF_000002075.1 Aplysia californica
ACACACACACACACACACACACACATGCACAGAAAGACACAAACAGAGAGAGAGTGTGACAGAGAGAGAGAAATAGAGAGAAAGGGATAGATAGATAGAGAGAGAGAGAGAATGAGAGAGAGAGAGAGAGAGAGAAAGAGAGAGAAAAGAGAGATTAAGAAGGAGGATTGGGGAGACCTCATTTTAAGGTCTGCTAGATACACAGTGTACACAGGTGTGAAATGTAATTCTCTTTCTGTCTGTCACAACATTTATTCAGTATGAGCCCCTTTGAATTCTCTGTGTGTGGGTGTTAACTCGGTTTGTATCATCCTGAATTTCGACCCAGGCTACGATGGCTCGATTCTCAGACATTTTTGTTTTAAAACTTGGGTCTCAATTGTGTGTTTTAATTTTTAAAATGCATATGCTTTGTATGCCCCCTATCAACGCAATTTAGATAACTTAGGAGGCAGGCTTCCATTACCCCTTTCAGATCAACCTGGCCTGAAAGAGATACATCATCCAAACAGAAAGAGCGAGATACTCAATAAGAATTCTCCGAAATGTCCTCTTTTATAATGATATTATTGGGGGGTGGGGCTTGGTTCGAGTAAAAAAAACACAAGGAAACAGTACTGATCAAGAGTGAACACAAACATCAACAGAGAAGTCCAAATGGGGAATCAGACCTACTCTGCTCATCTCTCTAGCTTCAACAACACAAAGTCTGCTTCGACTATCAAGGCACCCAAGAAATAGCTGTTCACAAGAGAGTGACAAACACACAAAAGAAGTAGAGGAAAAATGACGATAGTAAGGATGAGGAAAGAACAAGCAGCAGTTCCCGCTATGTTGTAGCGACACAATATGAGCATGAAATTGATGAATCAGCCCATTTACAATTCTACTGTGCATAAGAACACGTTAATATCCCCCTTTGGGGATGGCCTAAAGGCTCTTCAGTCAGTAGTACTGCCCTGTGGGTGGGGGTGGGGATTAAACGTTTTACACCCCATCAACACAATTAAGGTTATTTAGATGGTGTGCACTTTTGATTCCGCCAATAAAGACAACCATAACTGATTGATTACAAATTAATGGTTTATCCCTCCAATGACAGAATCTAGACGAGACCATTAAGGAACTGAACTGTTTCAACCCTATTTCCCAGGACCGATTCAGGCTTTGTGGGATTTTGTGTTTTTTGTTTTGTGTTAGCAATTTTCACAGCACTTTCAACACAATTAGGTCACAGAAGTGCCGATGATTAGGGGTGCTACGAATGAGTAACAAATACTAAAAAATGAGGAGAGATAAGTACGATAGATGTTTGATAACAGCAGACCACACAAGCGCACCCGCCAACCGCTCACTCTGGATGGTTGAAGCAGCAAATATATCGTAAAATTTGAGTTTAAGTGAAGAGAAGGACTCCAACACAATAACAGCTATACAGTGCAAGGCAAAAGCAAAAAAGAAATGTTTTAAATAGACAGAGACTATGGAGGGAAAGAAAAGAAGTAGGATCTACCAGTGGCGCCCTCCAATTATCCGCGTAAGTCTTCAAATATTCTTCAAATAACTTGACAATGTAAAGAAATTCCACTTCCTTTGTAGTGCCATATCAGTTCTGAGTCAGAAAGGTGAAAATGGGGTTGGTTTAACGCCCATATCAACACTGTCAGGTTATTTAAGAGGCAGGACCTCGAGTTTAACGTCCATCTCTGAAAAGACCGAACCAAGTCGGAATTTCGTACAAAGTGCCCTTCCAGAGAACACAACGTCGGACCAAGCTGAGGTTCGAACTCACAAACCCGCAATCTCAAGATTACGAGTCCGATAGCCCGACACTAGGCTCCATACGTCACCAGTTAGAAAGGCAAAGTCCAGTTTTTCCCTGAGAAACAAAGACAGTTGCTGCCTCGTATTGACTACAAAATTTCATGTCGACATTTCTGAGAAAGTATCCTTTCACATTATCATCTATTGTTCTCACAGACACGAGAGTAGAGCCAGACTGTTTGAAATCTCAATATAGTACAATAATGAACGGATCAAATAAAATAAACACATTACTCATTGTTCGGTGATCTTGGCTAATTGCTCTAAAAGTAGTTTGTTCTTCGCCTTTCTTTTTAATAGCGCGTGTTAGAGGATTTTTTTCTTCATTTTTTTATTTTCTCTTTTATCCGGGGTGTGGGTAAGGAAGGGGGAGGGAGAGCGTATCCTTTTCTCTCGAAAATAAAATTAGCCAGCCAAGAAGAACAGATAACCTTTCGGACCGACAAAATCGTTTGAATTCCGATCAGGAAAAAAGAAAGGGACCTGGCTCAACATTTTTAAACAAGTGTTGAAATCGGAGCCCCGCCACGAATTGCTAGGGGAGAGAGACAGTTGATGTTGGCCACATGAATTTTTGTAGAGATGCTCCCGGAACTTTTTGGCCAGGCGTTCTTTCAGGGAGCACCCAACTAAAAACAATCTGGGAGACAAACTGGAATAATCATAAAGAATGTTATAGTAAGAGTTTTACGGTATTTGCATCCCAATTAGGCCATATCGTATAAGTGCCGAAGATTAGAGGTCTTACAAGAGAGTGACAAACACAAAAAAGACGGAGGACAGATGATTTTGAGTTTGAGTAAAGAGAAGTACATCGACACTATAGTGGCCATATAGTGCAGGGAAGAAGCAAGGCTGACAGACACAAACAGCAGAAGGAAAGAAAAGAAAAAGAACCTATCAGAGGCATCCTTGAGCAACCCAGGGCGGAGAGATGAGGACGATAATAAATGTTGGACAGGAAAAAAGGAGCAAACCTAACCACAGTACCCACCAATCACCCTAAATAACACCGCTTTAGATATGTCAAAAGGCAGGTCCAAATCAGGAACATAATTTGTATTTTTTAATTTTCTTTTAAAGGGGGATGGGTGGGCAGAATTTAGCCTATGAACTATATTTATACTTAAATCCCTACATTTGAGAGATTTCACAAGATTTGTTTTTGTGTAAATTGAAATACTATAACTTCACGAGAATATACCCCCTCTCTTTTAAAGTACCCAGATTTTGGTTTCC
The DNA here is from genome assembly GCF_000002075.1 of Aplysia californica. NCBI lineage: Eukaryota > Metazoa > Mollusca > Gastropoda > Aplysiida > Aplysiidae > Aplysia > Aplysia californica. Next base: position 232,219 of record NW_004797800.1, read on the forward strand.
ACAAAGGCCATGAACAGAATATGCACTCGGTGTGTAATTCTGAGACCATTTCATCAGTGTTTTGACAAAGTATATGAATACTATGTCTTAAGAAGTATACCATACCTCTTGGAAGAAAAAGAAATACAAGAAATCAAATGAGATAGTGCTAGCCCGTGTCGGCTACTCGCCGATGAAAACAATCAGGGTAAGACAAATAGTTTCTGAAACATTTGAATATTGATACACAGGCCTTGAACATTTAGCTCTCACTGGCAAAACTGAAGGCTTGACCATTTAGCTCTCACTGGCAAAACTGAAGGCAAAAGAGGCAAAGCAACCTACCTGGAGTGCCTAAACAGAAGGGTGAGGACAAATCTGGAAAATGCAACTTCTTTTTAAAGAGCATCTGAGCAAAGAATTGAGAACCATCATCGTCGATGCTGGTTTTTTGTTTTGTTTTGTTGGGGTTTTGGTTTCGGTAAGTGTTTTACGGCGCTCGCATATAAGCTCATATGAGCTCGTAGGACACATTAAACATTTTTCAGCTGGTAGGGTTTTGAATTTTGCCCGGGTGGCGACCGAAGCCTACTCTTATCTATTCTGCACCAACAAGGGATCAACTTGCACACGGGACTTCCTACATTTTTCGCCCTTGTCCGAGAAGGTTAGGTGTAGATGTTTCCTACCAGAAGATCAGAAGTGTTGCTGAAAAGACAACAGTAAGAGGGAGCCAAGGAGTCGCAGTAGAAAGACTGCAGAAAGAGTCAAGAGCCCAGAGGAGAGGGCAAAGGAGGTGCGGGGGTGGGGGGACAGAAAGTGGAGATGAAGGAAGACGACAGAAAATTGCTAGAGAACACGAAAGGAGGTGAAAGGAGACAATTTTAATAAAGAACATTTTTCCGTCGCTACCCCGGATTCGAAACTGGGACCTTTGAATGGGAGGCAAACATCTTAACCTCTGAGGCCACAAGAGCCCCCACCTTGCAGATCTGGCGCTTGGCTGTGTCACGTCTCCAAGAACGCTAAACACCCGGAGGATCACAGGAAGCGATATGGAACAGTGACTAGTTGCTAGTAACCTCGCAATTGATTTCAGCAGTTTCCTCCTGTTGCCTGACCCCCTCTGGTTCGGGTTTGTCTATGGACACAGTCAATCAAGGACAAGTGGGCAAACACAGTCTTCTGCTCCGGCGGATAGACTTCGTGGGGAGGAAGAAATAGGGAGGAAAAAGAAAGATGACATTCACTCTTTCTTAAGATGGACTTCCTATTGGGGATGGAATAAGAAATTTAAAAAATGAGCAAGAAAGAAGACTTTCTCCCCTCAGTCCAGTGAACTAAGCGAGAGAAAGGTAACATGTGGCTGAAAAATTACATCCCCCCCCACTCTCTCTCTCTCTCTCTCTCTCTCTCTCT
>NW_004797800.1:233830-235994 GCF_000002075.1 Aplysia californica
CACCTCTCTCTCTCTCTCTCTCTCTCCTCTCTCTCTCTTTTTCCCTGTCTCTCTCTCTTTCTCTCTCTCTTTGACTGCATTACGCAATAAGCAAAAAAGTAAAACAGAGGCACTATCTCTTTTATTTTCGTGGGCCTTGCGAGGAGAAAAATTAAATTTTTAAAAAGGAAAGACGACATCTCTTTCATCCCCCTGCCTGCCTGTTACACAAGTCAGCCCAGTCGTCACTTTCCTTAAGTGGGCACAAGAAGGACTGGCCTGCTTCATGACTCGTTTCGCGGAATTCCTCATTGGTTCGTGCTTGGGCTGTTGTTACTAACACATTCCAGGTTACGTCATCAACACGTTTTATTATTTATATATATATATATATATATATATATATGGGTGTCGCGGTAAACGAATGGAAGCTGTATGGCTAAGACAGCCCTTTCTGCTTTGTAAATTGGCTGGACATCTAACTATAGCATTCATCTCCGGGTACACCTTAGCGTGGTTGGCCTACAGACTTTCATGAAAGATTCAAATTCAAAAATTCTACAAAGGGGATTTGAATCACGATAATCCAAAACCATAACCCATCATAATGCCAACTGAGGTAAGGTGTAATAATAATAATAATAATAATAGATAGCATTTGTATAGCGCATATCCCCGCTCAACAGCAGGCTCTAAGCGCTTTACACTATATTATTACCCCAGCAGACCATACAACACTCCGAAACATTCTAAGCTTCCCGGGAAGCATACAATGCGAGCAGCTGATTAAGCGCTCAAACACTAACAAACTGACAAGATCTTTCGCTGTCTATAGCCGGGTACCCATTCCCACCTGGGTGAAGTGAGGAAAATAAGTGTAAAGTGCCTTTCCCAAAGATTCAAGAATTCTACAAATGGGATTTGAATCACGAAAATCCAAAACCATAACCCATCATAATGCCAACTGAGGTAAGGTCTAAACACAGATCAATATTTTTGTAAACACCTGTCCGCCGTATTCTAGAAAATTCCTCAATACATGCTAATAAAAAGTCCAAGTTGGTGGATTCTACAGTTTTTTAAAGGTTTACAGCCTTGACAACATAGGTTTTTAATGCAAGTACGTCTTTTTTTCTAATAGCGACAATAGGCCTTTTCTCTCCATCTCTCTTTCTCTCCATCTTTTGTCTAACCACCCATGATAACAATGTCCTGTCTGATAAAACCTCCGTCGAGTGAGCCCAAGAACATGAGGGCAAAAAGTAAGACGTCGTGCGTATCAACAACATGCCCATAACACCCAATCTCACCGGGAAAGACGACCGAGGATGAGCCGGAGGCCTGAGAACTTGACACCGAAAGCTTTTCCGTCTGAAGAGAAGACCTGGCGGAGCCTACATCAGGGATCTGGTTCCGTCTTCTTCCCGCGAAATTTCCCCGGAAATTTGATCTCAAATATAGCTCAAGCCACCACGATCTTGGCGTAAGGTCAATGAACGTAATGCCCTCTTTTGTCTTGATAACCATCGGTTATGGAAGGTAGTGAGAGAGACGGAGAGACAAAGGGAGGGGGGGGCAGAGAAGGAGAGAGAGAGGGGGGGAAAAGTAGAGGGAAAGAGACACACAGAGAGAAATAGGGAAAGCAAGGGGGGGAAGAGATAGGGGCAGGGAGGAAGATAATTGGAGAGGGAGGGAGAGAGAGAGAGAGAAAGAGGGAGAGAGAGAATGAGAGAGAGAGAGAGAGAGAGAGAGAGAGAGGGGGAGATAGAGAGAAATAGGGAAAGAAAGGGGAAGAAAGAGAGAGATTTCTTAAAATATTGCTCTTTGTGTTTTCTATAGTGGTAATGTCTTTGCTGATGTTGTTACTGCTATGGCTATTGTGGTTATTAGTATTCGATGATGATGATGATGGTGATGATGATGATGGTGATGATGATGATGATGATGATGATGATGATGATGATGATGATGATGATGATGATTATGACGATGACGAAGCTTAGAGACTAACCCTTACACAACAGTACCCAGAAACTAAGAAAACCTCGAAGGATTGTGTGGTTGATCAGATTTAAATGCACTGCGCCACCGAGTCAACCCATGAACGCAGCAAAACTTTTTAGGAAGGGAAGCATGATTTTTTTATAACTCAGATTGAAACACCTATTCTAAGTACTCTAATGTA
>NW_004797800.1:236482-238346 GCF_000002075.1 Aplysia californica
TAATTTTGGACAACTTGTCCACCCCTCTTTTTATTCATACCCCAACCCCACCCTTTTATTCGATACTTTAGAATACTTCCATACCTATCTTTATGTTTTGTAGATCAGCTCAGGTGGTTGGGGGGGGGGGCAACTGTAAAGTACCTGTCTCTCCTGTTGTCGCTTCTTTCTATCCGTTTTTCTTTTTCCCTAACACTAAATGACCGTTATTGTGTCGACGAGTTTACTTAACCAATCAATCGTAGTGCAGTTTGCTTCTTAGAACAGAATGTCACGTGACAACTTAGTTTCTAGCTCTACGAAACAGACGTGACAACTCTGTGTAAGCTATTAGCACCGAGGGACGCACTTTAGGTATCCAGTCATCAATATTTTTCAAAGCTCATTAGTGAAAGCGCCCACGCACTATTCTTGAACGCACTTTTATTTAAAGGGCCCGTGGCACCTTATGTTGTTGTTGTTGATATTGCTGCTGTTGTTGTTGATGTTGTTGTTGTTGTTGTTGTTGTTGTTGTTGTTGTTGTTGTTGTTGTTGTTGTTGTGTAAAGACAAGCACATTTACCCAATAATGGTCATTTAGTGCTGGGAAAAAGTAAGATAGATAGACAGAAACAGCAGAGGGAAAGTAAAAAGGTTGGACCTACCAGTGGCGGCCTCCAAACACTCGCAGTTGTTCGTTAAAAGAATCTTTCAATATGAGCTAAAAGTACTCGGATGAAGGATTTAGATTTATACTTTAGATAAACTGGATACAAATGGACAGAAGTGGAGAATACAACCCAAATCAGATGTAGATTACCATTATCACGTTCTTACTATTGTTATCGCCGAGAGTGTATAAAATATCGTTTTGATATTATCAGTACGGTACTGACAAACATCATGAACCTACCCTGCTCATGAAGAATCTCAGACTGTCGCCTTGAAGAAAGTAACTGAAGAAAAACCAATGACCAATCTACCATCTACAAAGCTGACCTTACCATAATGTTGTGTTTACTTTAGGTAACACATCATATGAACAACGTTTTACGAATTCGAGGAGGGGGGAGTTGTGGGACATGTATGGTTTTTTGTGTTTTTTAAAATCTAAGACGTGAGCTTAGCATCGTAAAAAAGTAGAGCACATTTTCGTCAAGTCTTTTTGCAGGCTTGGCCTTGAGATTCTTAAGAATGCAAGTTTTAACTTACTATTCAGTTTCATACTCCAAGTACTCCAGATCTGCATGTTTACATATGGTGCGTTTCAAAGATGAATAAAGACTGTTTATAGGTATATTTTATCATTCTGAAAAGCTGGGGCTGTAGGCCCCTTTCAAAATAATAAGGTGAATTTTGAAACGCAACTTCCAAAATTAATCCCCGTTTCCAATAGGACAAGAAGAAGAGATTTGAGAGATTTGAAAACTCCAGACATTGTAAGTTCCACTACACCCCGATGGGGAATCGAACTAGGGACCTCCCTGCCAAAGACCACCAGAGGTAACTGAACGCCCTTCACAGATGTGACTTGTCCTTTACATTTCATCAATTTTGTTTCTTTTCTATCAAAGTATTATCTTATCCGGGGTCCCCGTGTGCAGGCTTTAATGCCCACAGATCCTCTTATGAATAGACATGGGAAATGCTGTTATCATACGTAAGGTGGAAATTGAGAATGTGTTCAATACTCTCAGCTTTCCAGGAAGCAAGCCCAATTATTTTGTGGATTCCAGGTTAATATAACGCATAGGGAGGGGGTGGGGAAGTTTTTCTTTTTCTCTCTTCTCTTTTCAAAGAAGCTGCTCACAGATCAGGGTTGCGATCAATTTTTCTTCTTCTTCTTCTTCTTCTTCTTCTTCTTCTTCTTCTTCTTCTTCTTCTT
>NW_004797800.1:240565-242140 GCF_000002075.1 Aplysia californica
CGTTGGTGATGGCACTAGTGGCGGTTGTTGTTATTGTTGTTGTTATGGTTATGATTGATACCATTTATGTTGTTTCTTTCATTGGTTTGTTGCTGATAACGCTGTTGTGGTTGATACTGATGGCGATGGTTCTGTTGGTTAGTTATTGTCGTTTTCTGTTGGTTTTTATTATTGTTTATTGTGGATGTTGTATTCTTCTCTTCACTGTTTTTGCGTCTCTTTGTTGTTGTTTTTTTGGTTCGTTTGGTACAAGAGATTTGTTAAAGGCATAGATGTATGGTTAAATGTGGAAAAAGGGAGGGGGGGGGGGTCATAAATGAAATTGAAAACCTGGAATTAACTTTTCAGACAAAAAGCTGGGAACCTATTGTCTAATAATCTAAAGCATTTTCTCATATTTATAGAGTCAGTGCCAGGCCTATGGCTTTTAAACTACTCGAGTAGAAATGATGACGAAGTTGATGATTTGCTTCCCATTTAGCACAAAATCGGCTATTTACTAAACGATGCTTGTGGTTTCACAACAAGGTACGGGTTCAAACCCAGCGATTCGCAAGTTTCTAAAGGTCGCTATGGGCAAGTTGACAAACGATCGGAGTCCTTCGAGATACCAGCTTTATTAATTACGAATGTTGGTTTCATCATGTTTTGTAAGTGTATATTGTGTCTAACGCCCCTATCAATACTATTATATTACATACATAAAAGGCGGGGCTTCCAAATCTAATTAACGTCTGTCTCTGATAGGACCGAGCTAAATCTATTGAGAGCTTTCAAAACTTTCGAAACGACCCGACACCATAACGCGTCCTCAGTGCTTTCTTGTTGGATCTCCATTTTTAAACTGTGAAAAATGTGACTTCTTCTTAAGCTCACTCTTCTCTTTGTTATGAACTGTTTCTACTGTTATTAAAAATGGTGATACGACAAGAAGACACTGAGGTCACAAACAACTCCTAGGCTGGGATTCGAACCAGGGTCATCCGCTCTGTAGTAAAGCAAGATGCCGACTCAGCTAACAAAGCTCCCCTCCTCATGTTCGTCCAGGTTGTACAATGATTTTTGTAAAACTGGCATGTCTAAGAATGCGGTATCCAGGACATAATATACGTTGATCACAAACTGCCAAACGCGTCTCATTTATAGCTGTGTGAAACAGTCTTTAACTCAGAATATGGTTGACGCATGGAAAAGTGTTTTTATGTGGGATGAGTTTGGGTTTTTTTTGGTTTGTTGTTGGTTGGTTGGTAGGTTGTTGGGTTTTTTTCTTGTTTTGTTCTACTTAAACTCAGATGGCCAAGAGAAGCAAATGAATTATTGGAAAAATATAGTTTTGACAGCGTGTTCTGTTTCTATGTGTATCTTCAACTCTTTCTCAGTTCTCTCTCCTTCATTCTAAGATTTTGCAGGTTTTGCTCTCCCTTTCTAAGCCACCCCCACCCCTTTCTGACTGTCTTGTCTGTCTGTCTCTATTTGTCTCTGTCTTGTCTGTCTGTCTATCTCTCTTTTTCTTTTGACTCTTGTCTCTCTCACCTACCTACCTACCCCTTTCTCTCTCTCTCTCTCTCTCTCTCT
>NW_004797800.1:242728-246116 GCF_000002075.1 Aplysia californica
CCGGACATCAAAATCAAACGGTGGGGAGGTGAGCAGTCTCTTCTATTTCCAGCTGGATGGGGAAAACAAACAACGCGTTGTCCTGCGAGCTGTTGTTGAGTTTGTGTGAATTCATTAACATTATTATTGCCTGCTCCGAATGTTTTTACTTTTTACAAGGTTTTGTTTTTCTTTTGCTTGTTATATTTTGCTGGCTTTTGGTTTGTTTTCTCTCCCTTATTTGTTCTTTAAAAATGTATTTATTTATTTATCTATTTCATTTCATTCTATTTTCTTTTCTTCTCCTTACTCTACGACAATTTGCAAAATGTTTCAGAAAAAAACAGAATAAATGAATGAATAACTGTACGAGTAAATAATGAAATAATGCACGTACGTTTGTTTTCATTCATTCATACATTTTTTTTCTTCATGATACATTCATTCATGTCTCTGACTATCCATTAGCGGTTTACATCAGTTTTATAATATTGCTGCTGTGCATTATTTCATTATTTATTCATACAGTTATCTATTTATTCTATTTTTCCAAACGCTTTGCTAATTCTGGTCAATGTTACACTCGATACTTTGCGAATTTTAGTTTTATTCCCTCCATAAAGGAATGAATCGATCAGATTTGTCACATTTATTAGTTAAATAAAAGTATCCTTTTGAGCAGTTATTGGGGTGTTTTTTTACGAGTTTCTGGTAAATTAAAAGAGAAATTTAGTTCATAGTTCTAATTTTCTTACAGCAGAAAATCCCATTTTGCTCTAAACTTCTAAAAGTGCAGTTAGGCCACTCTTATTCTTAAGGGCTCAAATTAATTAGGTACAAACACCCTTTCTCTTCCCAAATAAGAATTCTCTGTGTTTACGAAAATCCAAATATTTCCTCAAACAACAAACACAAAGTGACTCATCCCTGCTTATTTCTTTACGCCCCATTGCCCCAATTTTCCCCAAATGCAATAAAAGATAGGCAAGAAAGCCCAGATTGCAGACATCAATAATAGAGGAAGACCACGGAAATGAAAACTTCGGTAGGTCTGCCGCTAATGAAGTAGGCTAGGAGTGTAACTTACTAGTACTGTAGTCAATAAGAACTGAAAGTGCACCGCAAAATTCTCCCGGGAACCAGGTGAATTAAGACAAATGAGTTAAGAGAAAATAACCCACAGTGAAGTGACTGATATTAACAAAACCTGTCACCCGTGGATTTGTTTCCTTTTTATAATGCAGACGTTTTTACGCCGCTATTCAACACAATTTATATCATTTGGGAGGCGGGCTTCCTGCCCTGCACGTCAGGGACAACCCAGGCTGAGGAGAATAATACAACCCTTAAAGAAAGACCGAGATACTCGATAAAATTTTTCTCCCCAGCCGGGAATCGAACCCGGGTCTCCTGCGTTTTGCAGCAGATCGCCTAACCGATACACCACAAAACGCAATAGACTGGTGGAAAAGTCATGAAAGTTGTCAAAATATTTCACATCAGTTTTATTCACCCCAAAAAGCTTACCTTTTCTTTTTCTTTTTCTTTTTTTTTTTTTTGCTCTAGTTTTTCTCATGGGACCCATTAGGGAAAGTAATGGAGTCTTCAATAAAATCATCTTTGAGGAAGGCTTTGATCTAGACTTTCTGTCCCTTCCTTTTTAATCAGGTTTTAAGAGAAACCTACTTTTTAACGCAGAGAAGAGGTTTCTTATAGCTAGACTTGATAATGATCCCCTGGTTAAGAGTAAAGGAGTAGAACGCACGTTTGTATTAATAGGGGTAATCACGTGATCCCGGTGATGTTCTGGTAACGTTTTTGGACCGTTCATGATTGGTATAATCCAAAGACTTGTACTATAATATTTCAGACGTTGCACTTAAACGTGATTCCGGTTCACTATGGAGCGTGCCTTTTGATTCTATTTGGAACCAAAAGTAGGGCACGAAGAGTAAAGGGGCCCGCGCACTCGACTATCGCGAGACTTTTCTTGTTTTAGGTTTAGTTAGAGTTTTACAGCACTTGCAACACAATAAGGTCATAATATACGTGTCGAAGAATAGAGATGTTACAAGAGAGTAACAAACACAAAAAAGCAGGAGGAGTGACATGAATGATAGATGTTTGATAGGAAAGAAGGAGCAGACCACACCAAAGCATCCGCCTACCACCCATTGAGACATTTTAGTTGCCATTCATTTGCGCGTCCATGTAACGATGCGAACCGGAACACGTTTTTACATAGAGTAAAGAGTGGAGACCATGGCAGTGCCCGGTGTAAGATGTTATTATAATTCAACTCCATGATATAACAATTCTCAAAACCATTTTCAAAGCAAGCTGCTGATGTTCGTTCCCTCAAATATGTAAAGTCGATCAGAGAAAAAAACAACAACCTTAAACTCTGACGTCTTCCTTGTTGTGCACACCCCCACCCCCTCCTTTTTCGATAATTCAATTGAAATTTAAAACAACATTTCCTTTAGCATTCGTTAGCATTTTTGCGCACGGTTTGTTTTGTTTCACAACCTGAACTGAGAACAATCCAAGGGAAGTGTAAGAGTGCACAACTATTTATTTTATCTCGCTGTGTATTCGCACGAAAAAACTTGCATAGGTTTTTAGTTTTAGTTTTAGTAAGTGTTTTACGGCACTTGCATTACAATAAGGTCATATAAGTGTCGAAGATTAGTGGTGTTACAAGAAAGTAACAAACGTAAAAAAGAAAGAGGGTAGATAAAGACGACAGATGTTTGATTGGAAAGAAGAAGCAAACCACACCAAAGCACCCACCAACCACCCACTTACATAGGTTTAAATTCCCTTGCAACACTGTAAGGGTTTTTTTTAGAGGCGGGACATGCAACGTCCATCTCCAAAGGGGCTGAGCCAAATTAAAAGAGAAAATTCGTGTTAAGCGCCTTTCCCAATAAGAACAAGACTTCTGACCGAACTGAGGCTCGAACCCCTAAACCCTTAATGGCATAATTAATTACGAGTTAGGAAGCCGAACCACGTGACTATCTATGCCGCTTTGCAATTCGTCCAACTCTTTTAAAACGTATTTATATTTATGGTTTAATCCGGTATCTATTGAAAACTGCTAGATCTACTTATAAGTTATGTGAAGTGCAATGACAAAATGAGTTACTTCCCTCAACTTTACGAATGGAGATATCGGCCTAAAATCAACACAGGGGTCTAATTTGTAGATTTTCTACTGATACCACTTTATTCAAACTTGACAAGTTTTTTAAATAATTATTTTTTTAATGTTTCATTCAATGTACAAGTTCCATCAGGGCTAGAATCTGAGACGTAACTCGTTTTGTCAGATCGGTTGATACACCAGTTCATTCACTCATACTTTCCGAGATACAATATTATTTTCTCCCATTGCTTGCCAGTA
>NW_004797800.1:246216-249338 GCF_000002075.1 Aplysia californica
CCCCCCCAATTGCTTTAACTACGCCCAAATATTTTCAGTAACCACACGTTCTAAGCCGTTCCGTTGATCAATAGGCTTGTGTAGAGCAGGCCAGCAGCTCTAGAACCCACGAGGTCACCTTTATTTCCCGAAGACCGATGCCTGGTCTGGTCTGCTCTGTCATCGGTTGTTTAATTATGGACCCACAGCGTGCGTTCAGAGATTAGACACCTCTGAGCACCCGGTGAACTGTACGCTATCTGACCTTTGACTCGCTCGCATCAAGTCTACATGTCGACAGCTGAACTTGTCCGAAAAGCCCCCCAAAGCCCGGGTTTAGTCTTAGTCTTAGTAACTTTCGATTACCTTTCAATTTTCCATTCAGTGCACGCACGTCCCTTTTTATTTTAGTAAGAGTTTAACGGCACTTGCAATACAATAAAGTCATATAAGTGCCGAAGATTAGAGGTGTTATAAGAGAGTAACAAACACAAAAGAGAAGAAGGGGAGACGAGGATGACAGATGTTTGGTAGGAAAGAAGAAGCAAACCATTCCAGAGCACCCCCGCCAACCACCTTTCGTACGTCCTTTTAGTGACGTGGTCTGGACGTTCCATGCTGCAGCAATGTCCTACCGTTTGTTTGGTTATCTCATGGTTTTTTTTTTGTTGTTTTAGTTTAGCCTGTACTCTCTCGCCACTAATGATAGTTTCGACACTGGCCACAAGTTTCATTGCCTGCACTAGGAGACGGGTTGCTCTGACTTTGCCTGTGAAGGTCAACCCAGGCTGAGAGGGATACAACACCCCAGCAGAAAGACTAAGATAATCTAGACAAATTATTCCCACACCGGAATCGAACAAAAGATCGTACATAACAAGATATTTCACTCCTCTCATTGAGCCAATTAAAAAAGTGTCCTCAAAATCCGGTGGCGCCCCCTTCGAAAAAGCGCGGACTTGGCAAACAGAGTTACCCTACTTGTGTAAAAAAACAAAAAAAACAACAATAAAAGCGAAACCAACAAACAGTGCTATTCCTATTCTTCTTCTGAAGAAACGAAATAGAGCTACAAAACAAAGACTGCAGCGCCATCTGAACCAATGCACGGGTTTTTATGGCTGAGTGAACCATCTTGTTTTGTACGATCTTTGATCGAACTCAGGTCTTCTACATTCGACGTCAAAGCTGCTAACAGTATTATTATTTTCCATAACTTCATTTTTTGGGGGGTAGCGTTGCTAGTTGTAGAAAAATGCTTGAGGTGATAGAAGTAGAAGGTGGTTGCTCGGAATCGTATTTCTTTAATTTCAAAATATGTATAATGTCAATATATTGAAGTTCAAGGAACAGGTATTCCATGAGCTAACTTTTCTCGAAATAAAAGTTTGTGTGTGCGTGTGTATGTGTGTGTGTGGGGGGGGGGTATGTGTGTGAGTGTGTGTTTGTGTGTGTTTGTGCATGTGTGTGTGTGTGTGTGTGTGTGTGTGTGCATATGTGTGCGCGTGTGGGAGGAGGGGTATGTGGGTGGGTGGGTCCTGAGTAATGACTGTAATTGCGGGAGTAGAGGAAGAGGTGATTTCACCAAAAAGGAGAGTTTGCCGTCGGAATTGCTAGGAAAATTGGTTACCAGCAAAAAATAAAGCAAGAGACCAAGGTGACCGGATTTCCGATCACAAAATAATGAATGGGTAATGGGCATCTTTGAAGAATCGAGTCGATACTGCGTCCTAAGAAAGAGGAAAGAGCACTTCGAAAGAGGGAGGGGGAGCTGAGGGGATGGGTCAAGGGTGGGAAGGTGTGTATAACATAGAGGGTGAGGGCAGGTGAAAGACAGAAAAGTACTAACAGGAGTGCAAAATGTAAGGTGAATCATTTTTCGATCTACAGTACGTCCGATTATTTCTAGAGGGCGCTTTTCCTCTGCATGTGAAAACTAAGGATAATGAATGGCTTTCCACCAAAAACACCTCATATCACCAAGACATTGAGCTGGTTAGTTTTAGTTTTAGTGAGTGTTTTACGGCACTTGCAACACAATAAGGTCATATGAGTGACAACGATTAGGGGTGTTACAAGAGAATAAGAAACACAACAATGAAGGAGGAGAGATAAGGACTAAAGATGTTTGATAGGAAAGAAAAAGCAAACCACGCCACAGCACCCGCCAACGACCCACAATTGAAATGGAGCTTAATATCATGACCATTTTTTCTAGCTGAGAACATACGAATAAAGTTCGACACCCTATTTTTACTAAGACTGACATGGATTTGCTACAAAGACACCCTGATTTATTTTATAGGGTTATCAGACAATCTTGTTTCGTTTTAGTAAGAGTTTTACGGCACTTGCAACATAATAAGGTCATATAAGTGCCGAAGATTAGAGGTGTTACAAGAGAGTAACAAACACAAAAAAAAGAAGGAGGAGAGATAAGGACGATAGACGTTTGATAGGAAAGAAGGAGAAGGCCACACCAAAACACCCGCCAACCACCCACTATCAGACAATCTTTGAGGAAAAGACACGTTCAAGCACTGGCTTACGCAATTATGGATTTTACTTATTATATTATTGTAGAGTTTATGAAATATGCTGTCTTCACGTTTGAGAAAGGAGAAATTAAGATAGCACAAAAACAACAGAAGGAAAGTAGTGGAGTTGGACTTTCCAACAATGCAACACTCCAACCAGCCGCGAAATAACGTTGAAAGAAGGCACTTGTACGTTTGAGTTTATGAGATGTATTCTTTCTAATAGCTTAGTGGACATGTGTCTACCTCAATGAGACCTATGTGGTCCTATAAGGAAACCCCGCGAGATTTAGGAGCCCGTGTTGACAATGCCGAGGGCCCGTACTCCTGTGTTTAAATTAGGCCGTGTCTGGGTCTAATATATCTCTACCGCCTCTGGTCACCTGCTGGTTTGAGCTCATTTGCTGGCACCACAAATTTCGTAGGGGGTAGTAAGTAAGTCTAGTGGCCAAGTTACCAGACTCGTAACAGAGTGGTGGCGGGTTCGAGATTTCGTTTTAGTTTTAGTAAGTGTCTTAGTTTTAGTTTAGTTTTAGTAGTTGTTTTACGGCGCTCGCAACAGCACAGGGTCATCATATGAGCGCCAGAAGATTAGAGGTGTTAAAA
>NW_004797800.1:251147-265755 GCF_000002075.1 Aplysia californica
ACAACATGCGCAGTATAAACCTCAGAAATCCGATATTGACCGACTGGGATCGAAAGCAGACAGTCTGATGATGCTATGGTTGAGTTAGCAAACCCCTCGTGCGCCCGACCATATGCGTCACGACGCGAGGCAATCAGGCGCTCGTCAATTTTCAGACATATTTATTTATTGGAGTTATTGATATCATCTTAAATCTTGTTCCTTTAGCTTGTCTTTAGTGGAAAAATAGCCATCTATCTTGAATAGATGTCAAGATATCTGTGATTGAAGGAGGTGGGGATTGCCTAGTGTCAGAGGTAAAATATGCGAGAAAATAACCGCCAGAATTTGGTGACTTCCAAAGATTGAGTGTCCTTAGAAACTGCAAATTCACATTTTTCTTGTGCCTTTGAAATTGATCAACACGTTTAAATAAAATCCTCAATAATGTGTTATGTGTTGTTGCTTTTTAAGTGAATATGGAAGGTGTTGATCCCTCCACCCTGACCCCCGCCCCGAAAAAAAAAAAAAGACATTCGATGAAATGTCGGTTTCTCCTATTTCTATATTCCGACGAGCGCATGATTTCTCCACGACGCCTCACATATTATTATGAAAACGGCCGTCATTAGGTAGCGTCGCAAGTCCACGAGTCAATGATCAGGTCCTTTGACTCTAATACATTACCATTCGGTCGGCGGAAATCAAGAAAATCGCCGGGCTGGAAACAATAATTATCGCTTTGGTTCCCTTCATACAGAGACGGAAGACAGTGTTAACATACGTGAAAGAATGATGTGAAAAAAAAATCTTTTACTCGAGAGGGTTCTGCTCGAGCTTATCATTGATGAGGGCTTTCGAGTGCAAAAGAGTTTCCAGAATATTATTATGATGATGATAATGATGATGATGATTGTATTAAAAGTGATAATTAACAATAATGACAATCAATAGTATAGTAATAGCCATAATAATACTAAAATGATAATAATAATTATAATAACATTTCGTCCGTCAATGTCTGTTTATGGCCAATACATCTGCAAAGCAAAGGAGTATATTTCTTAAGCGAAATAGAAGAAATACGGATTACAATGACTCGTGACTTATGTTATTGTAGTATATCATAGTATAATGTAATTATATAATTATAATACGTTTATAATCTATCTCATCCACTTCAGCCACGATTGAAGAAATATTGCCTGTAAAGACACGCATTGGTAAACGACGGACACTCTTCGTTTTAGGACCGTGTCCTTTTGTCATCCCATCTAAAAAGCATTCTTTTTTTTCTCCTTCGGCCATACTTCTAGCCTCGATGACACATTAATCCGGATAATATGTTAGCGCACCTCTTCAGCAATTGCTTGTTGTTGGCCTTGCCAAATTCTATCTTCTGGCGTTTTTGTGTTTAATAATAACAACACAATAATATGTGCATTTTGTATTTTGACGTTAGCTGTTAGTCTTAGAGTAAACAGACAGGGAGAATGTTATGCATACAAATAAATAAATGAATAACTAGATAATTAGATATGTTTCTTTACTTTTATAACGTTTACTGGTAAGTTACACATTTAAGTGTTGCCATAGCCCTAACAGGAGATGGTTACAACAACTGGTCAGTAGTTAATTGTTTAGATCATGTTAGTCCTACATTCCTCAGCTCTCTCAAGTCACGAGGTGGCAGTCGACGACACACTTGTCTTTAGTTACTTTTGTTTGTTTTAGTAGAGGTTTCACGGCACTTGCAACACAGTGACGTCATATAAGTGCCAAAGATTAGAGGTGTTAGAAGAGAGTAGCAAACATAAAAAAGAAGGAGGATAGATAATGACGATAGTAGTTTGATGGGACAGAAGAAGCAAACCACACCAGAGCACCCGCCAACCACCCACAGACATTCTTCGTCTTAGGACCGTGTCCTTTAGTCATCCCATCTAAAACATTCTTTTTTGTTTCCCTCAGCCATACCTCTTTGACTCGTCTTACTCCGTCATCTCCGGCGTTGTCATATCCAGCCTTGTCCATAAGTTTTTCCTTTAAAAAATATTTGGTGGGTTTTTTTTAAGGTAATTTTCAAAAAGGTAGAGACAGGGATCAAAGAAAGTTTTGCTGTCATTACTCCTCTTCCCTATTTCCCCTGTCGGACAAAATACCGTGGGTAGTTGGAGGGCGCCACAGCTAGGTCCCACTTCTTTACTTTCCCCTCTGTTGTTTCTGTCTGTCTGTCTTACTTTTCCCCCAGCACTGAATGACCATTATTGCGTCGATATGCTTCTCTTTACTCAAACAAACAAACAAACAAACAAACAAACAAACAAACAAACAAAACAAAATTCCCTAATTGCAGCCCTCTCTTATCCATACCAAATGAAAGAAAGAAAAAAACCCCCCACCCTTTATACATATACAAACAAAACATGAAGTATAGAAATGAAATAATAATAAATGATATAAAAAAAGCAAGAACAAATAATACAGGAAAATTCGATTACCAAAAATAGATAAAATACGTTTCCCCCAAAATACCCAAAATTCAAAGGGCTCATATGGGAAATCTTCCAGCGGGCCGGACTCGTGTCTTTCATCTCGTGGAGGATGCCCCGGGCCCCCCGTATGCCTCATTGCCTGACCCAGGATACTGAGGACTTCATTTAGACCCCGGTCAGCTCGGCGAATTTCCGAACCAGTTGCCTTTTGTTTTAGGCGGGGGAAACTGCAGCGGGAGAAGAGTGCTTTAGAGTTGTCTGCCCCTTTGATGAATTGGTATAATCCCCTGAGGGAGGTTTTCTAAATAAATAACAGGGAAGTCATCTCATGGTATGAGAGTGGTGACTGAAGTGGTGGTTGTTTAGGTGGGGGGGGGGAGAGATAGGGGAGGGGAAAAAGAGGGGAGGGGGGAGTAAAAGAGGAGAAAAGGAGACCAGTGAGGGGGATGGGAGGGGGGAGGGAAGTAATAAGAATGTAGGCCTACTGTTATCATTTCTATTGTAGTTGTTGCTGGTGCTGGTACTGTTGTTGCTGTTGTTTCTGCTGTTGTTTTGGTTGTTGTTGTTGTTGTTGTTGTTGTTGCTGTTGTTATTGTTGTTGTTGTTGTTGTTGTTGTTGTTGTTGCTGTTGTTGTTGTGCTTGAAGTTGCTGTTGTTGTGCTTGAAGTTGCTGACGTTGTTGTTTCAGCAGGGGCTTGACTGTCTACAAGAAACATCACGAACATTTCAAAACATAAGGGCACTAGTATCATTTCCCCATCCAGAGATGAGACTAGAAGCTAACCAGAAGACAATATCACCAGCAAGCCATTGTTATTTCAAAAATATTGGGAACTAAAAAAATCTGTTAAAACAGCTGAGTTTGCAGATACACGATGAACGAATTACTGCCACCGGAAGCTAAGGCGTATCTGAATACAATCCAGGTGAAAACTGAATTAAAAACAACAACAACAACAACAACAACAACAACGACAACGACAACGACAACGACAACGACAACGACAACGACAACGACAACGACGACGACGACAACAACAACAACAGTAACAACAACAACAGTAACAACAACAACAGTAACAACAACAATCTTCGCGTGTGGGAGCTGGATAAGGTAGAATCTCTACAGAAATGGCTTCAAGAGAGCTGATGCCCAGCTAATGTGTTTAACAAATATAGTTAATTTGTCTGGCCCTATCAGGGGAGCTTATGTTTTGTTCTGTTATTGGTAAGCCCAATAAATAAAATGCACGGGGGGTACCGATACCTTTGCGATAGTGTTCGACGTACGTCACAACGTCATGACGTCGATCTATTTGATTGATTCATTGAGTAGCAGAAGCAACCGACGAAAAGCCCTTTCTCTCTCCTTTCCTGTCTCTTCCAACTTCTCTCTTCCATTATCTTTTTCCTTATGTCTTCTTCTTTCATCTCCTTCTTACACCCACTCAAAGTTTCCCATACATTCAATAAGAAATCCGGATCCAGCAACACACTTTGAAAAGGGAAACGCAATGGAGGTCGGGGAATTTCCAGGTATCTGCGATGTATTTGCGATTTGGGTTTCGTTGAAGATTCAAGTCAAAACTTCAGAAAGATGTCGCCCTTTGAAAGGCCGAGAACTTCACCCCAGGGCCCAGAAGACATTTTCATGAGTCAGCGGAGTAACTGGGTGAAAGGGCAAATCAGTTGCATGTAATGTTATAACACATACTGTATATAGGTTTGGTCGCTTCATTCACCCTGACTGTTCTTGCTTTGCATGTTTTAGGTTCATTTATTTATTTTTATGTTTTTTAAACAATAATTTTATATATTTATTTCTAACCCTGAATGTGGGTGGTTGGCGGGTGCTCTGGTGTAGTTTGCTCCTTCTTTTCTATCAAACATCTATCGTCCTTGACTCTCCTTCTTCTTTTTTGTGTATGTTACTCTTTTATAACATACAATCTATTCTTCCGGCACTTATATAACCTTATTGTATTGCAAGTGCCGTAAAACTCTTACTAAAACTAAAACTAACCCTGAATGTTGCTGGTTTGTTTTTTGTATTTATTTATTTTTTTACTTTTTTACATTACTATTAATCACTGTCAACTGTCTTATATTTGCCTTCTGTCGAAAGCTTAAAACTTAAATCTTAAATTTTCCCTCTTCCGGGATAACTGTACGTCTTGGGATCACCTAACAGATCTGCTTCATGTAGACAAGTCGTTACCTCAGAATTACAAAGTTCTATCTAGTTTTGGGAAATCGGACGTCAAAGATTTTGAGTATCACATCAAGTCAAGCTTTTTCGCCAATGCAGTTCTTTGAATATCTCGATAACGACTCTGAATAATCTTACGATTTTGATAGAGCAGATAGAACATTTGGTTTTTCTGACTTCACGGTCTTAGTTTAACTGAAAAGGACCAAAAATGTCAGACAAAACTTTGTAATTCTGAGGTAGCGTATTTCCTTTTTAAAAAAAACCTGCCACCTCGACAATTTTGGTGAGCATTTATAACATTACAGACGTTTTATTTAATTTTCAAAGGATATAAACGTTGCAAGAGTTAAGCCACACTAATGAAATAAAATTGGATTCAGTAAATATTTTGTACACTAAAGGTGTTTTGTGTGTAATAGGCATAATCCAGAAAGCGTCTAAATCAAGCTGTGGCCTTAGAATTAGAGGCCGGTCATTCCGTAAAGATTGTTAGGACCTGTTTCCATTGACACACGCCAACCATTGTTTACAGGATCACTCGTGATCAATGCCTCTTCATAATACGACGGATGCAACAACAACAGCACAAAAAAACCCGGAATCATTCTCAACAATTGGACAGAAAAAATGAAATAAAAAAACAACAAAATTTGAGAAGAGAAATGAAACAAATTGAAAATAAAGTAGAAGGCTTTACTTCTAAACAGCTTCGATTTCCTAGCGATTTTGTCTTCTTCTTCATCGGTCTACATATGTGTGCATGGCTCATTCTAAAAGCGCGGAGTGTCGATACGACTACTTTATTTTCTTGAAAAAGAAACAAAGCAACAACCGTAAACAAACACTCGGCCTCTCTGATCAATGGGAGATTAATGAATGTGGATCGCAATCATCCTGTCCGCGTTCGTAATGCTCCAGACCCATTAGGGCCGTGATGCACTGCTGCTGAAAAGGAAACACATGTAGCTGTGGAAATAAAAGGAGAAAATAGAGAGCTAAACTTTCTGTTATATATATCGAGCAGAGCTGTTATGTTGAGGAAAGTATTCAAGATTGGTTGCAGCGATGCAAATCTATTTCGATAATAATATGTTTGCAAGTAGGCCATAGAGGAGCGAAGAATATATTAGGAATAAATTTGTGTCAAAGAGCTGAATTATTATTTTTTGGGGGAGGGCTTTATCTTGCTTTAGATAGAACGTATGCACTCAATGAACGATGAAATCATAAGGAGAACGGACATTTCACAAAGGCCATATTTCATTTGTTGTTTTTTAAGGGGTGTGGGAGTTTATCGGAAAAGGGGGAGGGGGTGTAGGCGTGATTGAAGGAGATGATGGAGCAGAAGTAATGAAATGATAAAAACCCAGAAATGATTAAAGTGTAAATGTAAATGTCATTGGTGACAAACACAGAATGCCCTAAGAGACGTTGAGATATTTCACAAACTTGAACGTCGAGTATAAATTAAACCAACATTGTCTGCACTTAAAAGCCACAAAAACGACTCTTTCAACAATCTTTGAAAAATATATTAGTATCAGAAGTTTTATAACAAAAAGAAAACAGCTATCTTTTAAAAGTTTCACTCAAAGTAACACCCCCCCCCCCTTTACACCCCATTTCCATTTTCTCGCCAAATTTACCTCTGAAATCAGCCGACCCCCACCTCCTTCATTCTTATATATCTCAACGTCTCTGAAAAAGAAATAGGCATTTTTTAAAATCGAAAGCAAGGCATGAACGAGCTTTAAAATGGTATCAATATATGCCCCAAAAGACTGACGAGCTCCTGGTTCCACCTTGCTGTAACACATATAAGTGTCGAACAGGTGAAGCTCCACTATAGGAGAGAGGCATACAAAGGAAAAAAGGATCAGAGACAAACGGCGATGGGTGTTTGATAGAAAAGTAGGAGCAAACCACATCACAGCAACGCCAAACATACACTCTTTTCCCGTCAGAGGGCAGGAAGAAAGTACTATCATTGTAAAGACCTGCCTGTGTCTCACAGGGCTTGACAACTGAACCTCAGACAAAGGACAGCAAACATGCTTAGTGTTTTGTTTGTTAATAAACATTACCCTCTCTCGATCCCTTATTCTCTCTCTCTACAATTCTATTTTTACCTCTCACTGTCTGTCTATCTATCTATCTATCTATCTATCTATCTATCTATCTATCTATCTATCTATCTATCTATCTATCTATCTATCTATCTATCTATCTATCTATCTATCTATCTATCTATCTATCTATCTATCTCTAGTTCTTTGTATACACATTTCTCTCTCGTCCCCCCCTCTCTCTCTCGCTCTCTCTCTCTCTCTTTCTCTCCCTCTCTCTCTCTCTCTCTCTCTCCTTTTTCTCCTTCTCCTTCTTCTCCTTCTTCTTCTCCTTCTCCTTCTTCTTCTTCTTCTTCTTCTTCTTCTTCTTCTTCTTCTTCTTCTTCTTCTTCTTCTTCTTCTTCTTCTTCTTCTTCTTCTTCTTCTTCTTCTTCTTCTTCTTCTCCTTCTTCTTCTTCTTCTTCTTCTTTTCTTTAAGTGTAACAACTATCATTGTCGCCGTCTGCTCCTGTCTGCCACCATACCGACCCACTACAAACTCAACAACAACAACAACAACAACAACAACAACAACAGATTGTTTTAGCTTTAGTAGAGATATTACGGCGCTCGCAACTGCATAAGATCATATGAGCGCCAGAAGATTAGAGGTGTTACAAGAGAGGAACAAACATTAAAAAGAAGAAGGGGAGATAAGAACGATAGATGTTTGATAGGAAAGAAGAAGCGAACCACACCAGGGCACCCGCCAACCACCCAGCAACAACAACACCACAACCACCACCCCCACCACCACAACCAACAACAAAAACAACAACAATAACAACAACAGTAGCAGCAGCAACAACAACAACAGACTGTTTGGTCATACTAGTCTACGTGTTTACCATTACTCACAACTCAACAATGTCCACGTCACAGGAAACAATGTCTACGTTGCTAAAGACAGAACACGTTGTCGCAGGACAAAGGAAGATGGAATATGTCGATAAGCACAAATGAGCAAACCATCCCCGGATTGGAATGCGTAATTTCCTCAGAGTACAATACCTAACGATCTTCGAAGCTCGAGACACTAATGTGCGGAATATATACGGACGGAGTTGGTGGTTCGAAAGGGAGGGGGGGGGGGGGGGCGCGACACGTTTTAAAAGACGATCTTTTATGTTCATTGCTATTATTGTTCGATGCCGTTGAAATGTTTGAGATGAATTGTTTTCTCATTATTGGTGGTGGGGCCGTTGTTGTTGTTGTTGTTGTTGTTATTGTTGTTGTTGCTGTTGTTGTTGTTTTCGTAGTTGTTGTTGTTGTCACTATCAATGTTGTCCTTGTTATCGTTGTTGTTCTTGGTTTTGTATTCATTGTTGTCGTCTTCCTTGTTGTTGTTGTTGTTGTTGTTGTTGTTGTTGCTGTTGCTGCTTCTGTTGTTGTTGTTATTGTTGTTGTTGTTAATCTTAATGTTGTTGTTGTTGTTGTTGTTGTTGTTGTTGTTGTTGCCGTTGAGTGTATGTATGTTTAGTGTATGTGTGCATTTGTTTGTGTGTCAGGGTAAAGACTTATTAAACACCCTTCAGTTATCTGTCCAGCTATCAATCAATCTATCTATCTATCTATCTATCTATCTATCTATCTATCTATCTATCTATCTATCTATCTATCTATCTATCTATCTATCTATCTATCTATCTATCTAGATAGCTAGCTATCCATCTCTCCATCCATCCATTCATCCATCAATCCATCCATCAATCTATCTATTTATTACCTCATGTTTACACGTGCTGTTTGTGTGTGTATGTGTGTATGTGTGTGTGTGTGTGTGTGTGTGTGTGTGTGTGTGTGTGTGTGTGAGTGTATATATAAATCAAGTAGCAGTTACAGAATAATCAGGGTGTAGTTCAAAAATGACTGCAATTTCATTAAACGGAATTATTTGGCTTCATTTTTAATTTCGTTAAAAAATTTTAAAAGCCCAACTAATTTGCGAGTATGTTTATCTGTTTTTGTTGCTATGTTTTACTTCGTTTTTTTTTAATGTAGATGAGAAGGGACAGGAGAATGAGATCCTGATTGCGTAAAATGAGAAAAATAAGAAAGAGGGGAAACAAACGCAATTTTCTTATTATTGAGGGGGAAAAACGAACTGGAATGACAAGCTGCGTTTGAAAAGCACAATTACGATTTACAAACAGCAATTTTTTAAAACAACTTTTACAACGAATATTACATAAGACACAAAATTGATCACATCCTCAAAACAACTTCAAAAGTGCGTAACCGCCTGCTACAGCAGTGCAGAACTTTGTATCTATTTAAAGACACTGTCTTCGAACAAGACTTCTCTCTGAGCTGATGAGAGCGCTGTTTTTGCAATGTCAGGGCGTCTTACTCTGCAGTGAGTGAGTACCCCAATTAGTGGGAGGTCGGAGTGTGCTCTGGTAAGGCCTGCTCCTTCTTTGATCTCCATTTTATCTTTATCCATATCTCTCCTCCTTCTTTTCTTCGTATGTCACTCTCTAATAACATTTCTTATCCTCTGACGTATATGACCTATTTGATTTGCAAGTACCGTAAAAGTCTTTAGTTTCATGTAAATCTCATATAACTATAGTTATTGTTACAATCCTCATCATCACCACCACCATCATCATCATCATCATCATCATCATCATCATCATCATCATCATCATCATCATCATCATCATCATCATCATCATCATCATCATCATCATCATCATCATCATTATTATTATCACTATTATTATCATTACTATTATTATTATTATTATTATTATTATTATTATTTTATATATTTTTTAAATTCTTTTTTTTTATCATCATCATCATTACCATAAAGGAATCGAAGCACCTAAACGCCACCCTACGCTACAGACTTACAGTAACAGAACTGTAAGAGCTACCACATATTAAGTATTAATCTGTTTCATTACTATTTCCAAAAACTAGAAATTACAGACACAGGTTAGGGTGCCTTGCCCTGCAGTTAGTGTAAGCCATAGCACCTGTATTTCCTACCCCCATACCTAGTAAACTCTAGCAGCCACAGACCAGGGTTATGGTGGCCTGCACAAACATTCGCCAAGAGAAGTGAGAGCCTCTCCAAAATGTCACCTCATCGATATCACTTGACAATCTCGGAGGCTCAGAGTCTGCTAGAGACAAGTAGTAAATAAAATCGATCAACGTGCTGCAAAGTTCAGACCTGCAAAAGCTGAGTACTCTTAGCGAAGCATGCTAAGGGCATACGTTCGATTCTCAGGTGGAGATGACTACCTATGATTGAGTATTATTATCCGTGTTTTTGATTTATCACATAGCATATTATGTATCAGCTGGGTTTTTAAAAAAGTTTTAGTAAGAGTTTTACGGCACTTGCAACACAATAAGATTATATAGGTGCCGAAGATTAGAGGCGTTACAAGTAAGTAACAAACACACAAAAGAAGGAGGAGAGATCAGGACGATAGATGTTTGATAAGAACGAAGGAACAAACCACACCAGAGCACCCGCCAACTGCTGGGACGTGTTTCGGACAAATCTGGCCAAAGATTCAAAGCAGCCAGCCTCTTACATTAATGCTGAAACTGTATTGATGTGTGCATAGAAAATGTACAGTAACAAAGCGACCATCTATCTTTCAAAATGGGTGGCTGGTGGGTGCTCTAGTGAGGTTTGCTCCTTCTTGGGGTTTTTTTTAACAAATACCAATCCTCCTTACCGCTCATTCTTTTCTTTGTATGTTCTTTCCAGTAACACCTCTAAACTTCAGCATGATCTATTTGTGTTGCAAGTGCCATGAAACTGGTGCTAATATAAAAATATCATTCAAGGAGTGATGGATGCCATTTTATACCGCTCTAAAAACACAGACAAACAATGACAACTGTCAACTCAAATTATGTATTCATTTTTGGTATGAATTAATAGATTTTCAGTCTCCCAGACGGAAATCACGTGGACTGCTGCATGTTAATCTAAAAAACTTCCATTTCATTGTCCCGTCAGTCAATTTGTTTTGATATGTCGAAGGTCCACATATCAGATCCGTACACGATAATTATTCATTCATGAAGAAAATTATGAATCATGCCATGGGCAATTTTCTTCAAACAGCATGTCTGGCCTTTCATGTCACTTGAACACATTCCAAATACTACATAATATTGCACGGGGTTATTTCATCTAACAAACTAAGATCAACCGCGTCTTCTACAAGACAGAAATCAATTCATAACGTTCTTATTGCACTCTCATCGACCTTGGGATCATAAGACGGAAGAAAGAGATCAAACGAAACAAAATATAAAATCGAAGCATCTCTCTGAGGTTCCATCACTCGTGAAAGCTTCAAAATATCGGTTTCTTCACGCTCGCATTAACATATGGTTTTTTACTCGTTATTATAATCTTTTTTGAGTCAATGTATTTCAAATCCTTTCTCGATATCTTGGCTCATTCTCCATTCATTTCCTATTTCTGCTCCGTTATTTTCTTACTACTTCAATGTTTATTTTTTTCTGTTTCGAATGTCCGTAACAAGCTGGTATGTGCTTTCAAAATAGGGATTCATATTTTTTTAGGGTTTCAGTTTATCTTCTTGTATACCATTTTATTATACTTTTATTTAGTTGTTTATCTATTTATTTAACTCTCTGTGCTTTAAAATCATTACTCTTAACTTGACACTAAATTGCACCATGTTATTCTGTGCACATGTAGGTCTTGGCCATCGAAAACGCTATCATAAAAAAAATGTTTTTCCTTCAGGTGTTTCCATAATGCACGACATGACCTGTATGGGTTGTACATTGAAGTTTCCTTATTTCAACCACAGATCGTGTAAAACAAGATAGTTCACTCTTCTCTTTGAGCCAAATAAAAAAGTGTCCTCACAAATAATTTGGTGGCGCCCTCTTCGAAAAAGCGCGGACTGTTCGAACAGAGTTACTTTACGTGTGTAACAAAACAATAAAAGTGAAACTAAAAAACAATAAAAGTGAAACTAAAAAACAATAAAAGTGAAACTAAAAAACAATAAAAGTGAAACTAACAAACAAAACTATTCTTGTTCTTCTTCTGAAAAACGAAAGAGAGCTACAAAACAAAGACTGCAGCGCCATCTGAAGCAATGGGCGGACTTCCGCGGACACTTTTTTTGGCTGAGAGAACAATCTTGTTATGTACGATCTTTGGTTCAACATAACACACTCTTGCAATGCACTGTATGGTAAACTAATACACTCGTATTATAATAGCCAAGACAGGGCACTCCCGATATAACTTCGAATCACTATGCGACAATCCATATTTTGACTCTGTTTGGAACCAAATGAAGGACAAGATAGGAAAAGTTATGCGTACTTCTCTCGACTAAAATGAGATTTGAGCTTTGCCTTCTATTTGAGCGTTCATGGTGCGCCCCAGCGTAGCGAAGTATTTATTATTTATAGAGAGAACACAAAAAAGGTGGCCATAGCAGTGTCCAGTCTATATAAATATGATCATAATTCAAGTCTGTGAGCAGACTACCTTCTTTTTATTATGTTGTGATAATCAGCCGGACAGAGGTAGAGACTGTAGCCCAGTACAGAAGTGGATGGAGAGCTCTTGGTATAGAGAACAAGGGGGTGAGAAGGCTAAAGATGAAGATAATGACGGTGGCGACGACGAAGACGAGGACAATGATGATGATATAATGATGAAGAGCTGATGATGATGATACTTGTAAACATTTCTAATGGGAATAAGTATCAAAGGCAAAATAAAATCAGCTGACACTGCACTTTCACAAATGCGAGACAACCAAAACAAACACCCAGCTTAAATGTTTTATATAGCTTTTTTTTTCTCATCCATAAATGCATTATTACATAGAATATTATGATTATGTCTTCCTTCACGTTTATGATCTTGTCCACTTTCAGCAAATTAATACCTCGACGAGGATCTGTTGTAAATACACCGCTTTTTCTCTTTTTCCATCCCTCACTCCCACATCTCTCTCTCTCTCTCTCTCTCTCTCTCTCTCTCTCTCTCTCTCTCTCTCTCTCTCTATCTATCTATCTATCTATCTATCTATCTATCTATCTATCTATCTATCTATCTATCTATCTATCTACCTATCTATCTATCTATCTATCTATCTACATGTCTCTTTTTCTATCTTTCTGTCATTCTTCTTCTTCTTCTTCTTCTTCTTCTTCTTCTTCTTCTTCTTCTTCTTCTTCTTCTTCTTCTTCTTCTTCTTCTTCTTCTTCTTCTTCTTCTTCTTCTTCTTCTTCTTCTTCTTCTTCTTCTTCTTCTTCTTCTTCTTCTTCTTCTTCTTCTTCTTCTTCTTCTTCTTCTTCTTCTTTTTTTCTTTCTATCTTTCTTTTCCCCCTTTTAGTCATTCAGTATATTGCAGAGAAAGTTTAACAATAATCAACATCACTAAAAGATGTGTTTTTATATGAATGTATTTGCATGTTTGTGTAAATGTGTTTGAATTTGTTTGTGTGAGAAGGAGAAAGAGAAAGCAAGGAAGACTAGAGGAGGAGGAGGAGGAAGGGGAGGTGTTTTGTGTACGTTTTTGTGTAATAAGATTTGTTTTGTTTGTGTATTTGTCTATTTGTTTGGCGTTTTATTCGAGGAAACACGGAGTGCATTCTTGTGCAGTCATGCCTATTGCCAACGCACACCCGAAGAAAGCGCCCAATTTCAGCTCAAGTCCTTGAAATCGGATCAATCCGTTTCCCTGAACTCAAAAGCAAGAGAAACTTTAGGCCCTGAGCCCATTCCCCCGACGAACAGCACGTGCGTCCCTTTGAATCAAGAATTCAACACTCAACTCTCAATAGAGAAGGGCAGGAGGCGAATCTTCAACTATACCCCCATGCACCACGTCCCTCAAACCCCCACCTCCACCCCCACCCCACCCCCACCCAACCACTTTTTAAAAATTTGCTTTTCCTTTTCTTCCACTTCCACAGAGAGTCTTGTTTGACATAGTCTCACCATACAACGCTATTTCTTCAACATTCAGATGTTGGTCGTTACATTCTGCGCAACAGTTTAGTTCAAGAAGCAAGAATAAAAAATTCCAGATACTTTTGAAAAAAATTTGCTCTTTTCAGTTATGAGATAGAATAGTTGATTCCCGTCATTATGACGTTCACTTTGAACGACAAAATTAGAAGAAAAAAACATTTGTCGTTGACAGTTTCATTGCATCACATTTGAATGCATTATTTCTTTGATAAAATTACAAATCTAAAAACAGTTCTGGCAGTGAAGGGCTTAATAGAAGGGGCGCTCTTTATACTCTCTTGAAAAAAAAAGGTGAACAGAGGTTACTGCGTTTGGATGAAAATGAATGCAATTCTGGAAGAGTACTTGTCGAAATAAGATTTTAAGTTTAAATACAGGGAATTTATTTATAGTCATAATGACAGATAAGGCAAACACGATTTCACAATGACTCTAATAAGCATTTCTTGTTAATTTCAATGTACATATTATTTATTCAGTCTCTGGAGGGGCATACAGCGTTGCAGCTTGTTAGGTACATACAAGCTCTTTTATATTTTCCACACCTATGAGACAGAAACGCTTTATGTCAATGAGAAAACCGGAAAAAATATATAAATGCTTTATGTAAGTGTATACGGTGAGGCTACATGTCGAATTTCCTTTTGGGATGGGCGATACAGAATTTCATTGTCCCACAAATTGATTCATTACTGCTCATGAGAAACGAGTGTGTTTATGTGTTTGTGTGTGTGTGTGTGTGTGTGTGTGTGTGTTTGTGTGTGTATGTGTGTGTCTTTGTGTGTGTATGTGTGTGTCTCTGTGTGTG
>NW_004797800.1:267592-271286 GCF_000002075.1 Aplysia californica
CAGAGAGAGAGAGAGAGAGAGAGAGAGAGAGAGAGAGAGAGAAACAGAGAGAGAAACAGAGACAAACAGAGGGAGCCGGGGGGATACAAAGAGATTTGGCGGTCAAGAGTTTCCATGAGTAGCAAATTATGTCTTGTACTAAATGTTTAATTTCTAGTTTAGTGTATCATGTACTCCGGTTCTGTTTTGGGGTTTTTTCCATGCGCAACTTGAATTCTCGATTTTCGCGATTTTTAAAGAAATTCATGACTTCGGGCCTTTCGCAAAACGTACAAAGAGGCACAACTGCCTTGTAACACATGACTCTGAGGGTGACTCAAGTCGCTACCCTAAAAAAAAAAAAAAAAGTTCTATATCTGCTCAGTACATAGTTTTGAGAAATTTGACCACAAAATTTTACAGCAAGTCAAGTTTTTTCAAGTGAAATTCTTTGAATATTTCGATAACGACCCATAATAATCTTACTATTTTGGTTTCTGAACTCATGATCTCAATAACTCAAAACGGCCTAAACTGTTAGATAGAACTGTGTAAATCTAAGAAAGCTAAATCGTGAATTCAAAACGTACACGAACAAATTAATGGGCAAAGTCACAACCCCCTTCAGCGCCTCCTCCCCCCCCCCCCCCCCAAAAAGAAAAAAGCTCAACTAAAAATCGGTGTACAGTAAAAGTCCCATTTTAGCAGCTGCATCTTGTTGTAACCATTTTATGTCTCCTTTGAGACAATTCCAATTCCTTTAGAGAGGACTTCTTCGGCCTCAGTTAAAATACTGGCATTGCATAAAATATATACCTCGCCCCACTCGAGAATCAAAATATTTCCCAAGTGAAAGATACAATCCAACACCTCATCCATCTCACGTTTTTTAAAAACTATTATAATTTTAAAATATCCCATAGATACACGATCACGGTGGTTTTATTTGTCTAAAGCGCGAAAATTCAACAACTTTTGTAAGTCAACGTGAGAGTATTGCGGCATTTTCAGCACAAATAGTTCACATAAATGCCCAATATTATAGGTGTTATTTGAGTGTAGCATACAAGGAAGATGAGGAGAGATAAGGGGGAAAGATGTTTGATAGGAATGAAGGAGCCAATCACACCGTAGCACCCACCAATCACCAACGTTCTACTTTTCATCCAAATGGAGCAAGCATTTTTTTTTCTTTCTGCATGAAAGAGTACCTTTATTTTAATTAGTGTTTTACGGCACTTGCAACACAATAAGGTCTTACAAATGCTGAAAATTAGAGGTGTTACAAAAGAGTAACAAACACAAAAAAGAAGGAGGGGAGATAAAGACGATAGCTGTTTGATAGGAAAGAAGAAGCAAACCACACCAGAGCACCCGCCAACCACCCACTAGAGTACCTTGATCCCTGATTGCTTTCACTGAACGAAGATGGCTGTTTGTCTCCGAAATGACGTAAGCAAAGCATAGATTTTATAAATAGAACAGCACAATATCCTCACGAGGCAGATTTACAAAAGAGATTGACGGGACAGATGCGTTTGAAGCCTGAGGCTCCAAGCCAATCTGTTCCCTCCGCTCTCGCTCTGCGGACGTCAATCACCTGTCAATATATTTCTTCTTCTTTTATTGCTTCTTTTTCCTTCCACCTCAATGCTATCTCGCATTGCCCCCCCCCCCCCCCCACGCCTCCTCTGCAATAGCATGAGCGTTAGGTGCAAGTTGACAGGCTCGTAAGTGGTGCAGCATTGAGACGTCAGTCGGTATCGAAACTCATCGAGAATTTACTTGTTCTCAAATCTGTTTTCGACGCGGTAGAATCAGGCGCTCGTCAGTTTTGGGGGCATAAGGAGTTATTTATATAATCTTAAACATGTTCAATGGCTTGTTTATTGATGCCCATCTTCTTTGACTAGAAGTCGAGATATTAGTGACTGAAGGAGGTAGGGGATTGCCTGGTGTCTCAAGTAAAAGTATAAGCGAGAAAATGGCCATCAAAGTTTTTAAAATGTTTTAGTAAAAGCTTTACGGCACTTGCAACACAATAAGGTCATATAAGTGCTGAAGACTAGACAAGAGACAAGAGAGTAACAAACACTAAAAAGAAGGAGGAGAGATCAGGACGATAGATGTTTGATAGGAAAGAAGGAGCAAACCACAGCAGAGCACCCACCTGTCAAAGTTTTAGTAAGTTTTAGTTGAGTTTTTTCGGCGCTCGCAACTGCATAAGGTCATATGAGCGCCAAGGGATGGATGTCAACAGAGAAGTTCTTACAGGGGATCGGGTTTACTCTGCTCACTTCTGCAGTTTCAACTGCTCAAAATCTGCTTCGACTGTCAAGGCACCCCGGAAATAGCGGGTCACAAGAGTTTGACAAACATACAAAAGAAGTAAGGGGAAAATGTGTACTTGCAACACAATAAGGTCATATAAATGCCGATGATTAGAGATGTTACAAGAGAGTAACAAACATAAAAAAGAAGGAGGAGAGATAGAAATGATAGATATTTCAGAGGAAAGAAGGAGCAAACCACACCAGAGCACCCGCCAACCACCCCCTCCCCCATGTCTGACAAAGCAGAAACTTAACACTGAGAATGTATTTTTCTTAAGAAATAAAATAATGTGCTTCCAACTATTGTAATGATTCTGCTAGACTTTGGTTCTGTAAGCCAACTGATAAATAAAACAGCTCTCTCAGCCCAGATTGGCCCTGACAGGTTGAGTCGAAGCAGCCCACCGCCCAAATGACCTAAACTACGTCGATGGGGGCGTAAAGCGTAATATCTAAACCAGTGCTTGTTAACCTTTTTATAATCAGTGCCCATATTTTTGCCACATTTAAAGAGAATAACATTTTTGCACCTTTCACCTACAAGCATTTCTAAGGGGGGGGGGGGGCATTGATAAAATTAATAACTGTCACTACCCGGGTGACTCCCACCGCCCATCAAGATTTCCAAATCACCCAAATGTGGACGATATCTCCCAGATTGGCAAGCGTTGATGTATACAATTATTATTATACTTTTTTATGATAAAGAGCTCATTACACTATACCCCTGTGCTTTTGAAATGACATCTTTGTCCAGTGACGTATCATACTTCATCTAAAACAAAAACTCCACACTTTCCTTTTCCATTCGCACACACAAGCACAAACACGAGCAGAAAAGTTCACATAGTGAAAAGAATCCTTTATGAGAATAACAAAATTGGTTTTCTATTTAGCTATGTGTAATTTCGGATGTCAACTGTTCCTGACTCGAAATGAATTACTTTTTAACTTTCTTCGGGTTCGTAACGCATTAAAGCCTAAACGAGCCTAAAGAAAATAAGAGCCAAAAAAAGCGATGAAAAAGCAGGACTTGGGTGTTTTAAAGAGATAAGGGGTTTATTTTGGGCCATTTTTGGGGATAATTTTCTGATCTCTACGTGAACATTATGCACTGTGCCTCTTTCTTTATACTTTACAAATTGCTGCTTGCTTCTGGTGAGAACGTAAAAACTAATGTCATTACAAAGCCAGGATATCCAATAACAGCTCATTCGTGTCGAAATGGAACAGTTTCTTGCTCTCTTTGTCACAAAAATAGCGCCGTTTGCCCATCCTCCATGCCGCTTTTTATTTAGCGTTGTCTGTGCTGATAACGGGTACATTTCGTCATGAACAATATAAAAAAATAGATGTGAGAAACAAATTTGGAATTTGGGCGG
>NW_004797800.1:273067-274771 GCF_000002075.1 Aplysia californica
TCTCTCTCTCTCTCTCTCTCTCTCTCTCTCTCTCTCTCTCTCTCTCTCTCTTTCTCGAAACCTGAAGTGTCACCAGCAGAATAAACAACATGTTCCTTCATAGTTATTAGGCAGCACAACCTGTAGACCGCTCAAGCAAGACTAGGTTCCCGTACCCTACGATAGCATACGAATTGATCAGGGCTGGTTTCCCCTGGGAGTGTTGAAATATTAATCAACATACATAGCCGTAGCACTCTGGCTTAGAGATGACCGACGGGGCAGTGGTCAACCATTGAACGTATACGTTACTGGAGCAGAGACTGATCGAGTTGCAATATCGGCTGTTGCCTTCAGGTTACACTTAACTAAATATTGTTCCACACTGTGTGTGTGAGTTGCTTAGTTTAGTTTTAGTAAGAGTTTTACAGCACCTGCAACACAATAAGGTCATATAAGTGCCGAAGATTAGATGTGCTACATGAGAGTAACAAACCCAATAAAGAAGGAGGGGAGATAAAGTCGATAGATGTTTGAAAGGAAAGACGAAGCAAACCACACAAGAGCACCAACGTGTGTGAGTTGAAGAGATAAAGACTTTTGTTGTGCTGATAGCACGTGCAGGGTTCGAAGAATGACATTTTATGTGGAAAGCGATAGATAGTTTTAACTAACATAGCCCAAAAACCAGGGGTTTGTCTTTGATGGAAAAGGTATGTTGCAAGAGTAAATATAGGCAGGCAAACTAACTTGTTGAAACTACTAAAAACAAAGGTATCTATTGACTGTTACTACTCAAAATCAAGGATTTCATTTAGTAAAATTGTTCAAAACAAGGGTATATTTGAATGAAATTGCTGAATATGAAATTGTTTATTTAGGCCGTATGCCTTCTTTAAACGAAACGTTACTAAGGCAGTGATCTCCAATAAGGTTTCTATCAGTTCAGGGAGCAATATTATAACAGGGAAGGGATCAACAATTTTAATTATTTTATGCTACTGAAACAAAGAGTTAACGCTTTGTGATACTTTCTGTTGTAATCAGATCCATTTCAGTTTCGTAGCCAGAGAGGTGAGTAGAGTAAGCCTGATTCCCTGTTACAAGGACTTTTCTGTTGACA
Source organism: Aplysia californica (assembly GCF_000002075.1). Taxonomy (NCBI): domain Eukaryota; kingdom Metazoa; phylum Mollusca; class Gastropoda; order Aplysiida; family Aplysiidae; genus Aplysia; species Aplysia californica. Next base: position 274,170 of record NW_004797800.1, read on the forward strand.
TCCACCTCTGGACGCTCATATGACCTTATGCTGTGGCGAGCGCCGTAAAACCTCTACTAAAACTAAAACAAAGTTTCGTAGCTGCTGTAAATGTCCTGGTAGTAATCGGCGCCTTTTCGTTTTGTAGCTTGATCCCTGAGTGTATGCATTTCAAAGGAAGTGAGTCAGAATGGGCTGCACGGTCATCTGATGCCAATTTAATCTTAACCCTCTCAGTGCCGTGATTTATCGGCGAGTAGCCAACAACAACGCTGCCAGCATATCCATGTTACTAAAGTTTGGGGGGTGGGTGGTTGGCGGGTGCTCTGGTGTGGTTTGCTCCTTCTTTCCTATCAAACATCTATCGTTTCTGATCTCTCCTCTTTCTCTTTTATGTTTGTTACTCTCTTGTAACACCTCTAATCTTCGGCACTTATATGACCTTATTGTGTTGCAAGTGTCATTAAACTCTTACTAAAACTAAAAACAGTTTGGGGTGGATATTTGGCCTGGGCTACCGAGAATGATGTACAATAAAGTAGGAAAACATGGAGTAACATCAAGAGGCAAGCCACGGATAAGGAAAGTTGAAATGTGTTTGTTCGTGGCCTATATCCTGATCC
>NW_004797800.1:274871-276271 GCF_000002075.1 Aplysia californica
ATATTGTGATCTCATTAAGATTTAATGTCCGTTTTGTGTGCAACACTGACGCTGGGCAGTGGGGAGGGTGTGATGGTGGTGGAGGGGGGGGGGGGAGTTGTAAGTGTTTTACGGCGCTCGCAACTGAATGAGGTCATATGAGCGCGCGGGACACAATAAACATTTTTCCGTTGGTAGGAAATTTTGAATTTTGCCCGGGTGGCGGCCATTTTTAGAGAATAATTTTTTTCGGTCGCTACCCGGATTCGAACCAGGGACCTTTGAATGAGAGACAAACACCTTAACCTCTAGGCTACGAGAGGACCTGTTCGCAGTTTATGCCCTGATGCAGGGTGAGAAAGGCAGTAATGATGATGATGATGATGGTGATGATGGTGATGATGACGATGGTTGATCTTGTTATGTTATAAATTTTGAAATTCTACACAGTTGCCATCCATATTTTGCCTTTTTTTACCTTCGTGATGATGATGAGGATGATGATGAGAATGATGATTTGGCCTAGAGAAGAGAGTAGCTCGCTGGTTTTCACAGTGACTGTCTTTCTGTTCCGAACAAAAAAATGAAAGTCAAAAACGAAAAGAAAATCATCTGTATTCGAACTTGTCCAAAACAACCACCCATTATCGAGGAGAAAAATGATTATAATCTCAGACAGATGGACCTCTTGTACAGTGTCATTATAATAGGGGAAAAGGGGGCAAAGGGAGGAGTGGGTAGCGATAGTTTGTATAGGAGACAGTCTCGGACAATTGGTCACTTTTAAGCACCAGGGGGTTATCTAAAAAAAAAATGCTGTTTTGAGAAAATCGAAGGTAATAGTTTTTTTTACTCTTGTTCAGTTTCTTTAAAGGACAAGGAGAGTTGTCTCAATAACCTAACAAATATGCACATTAATGAAAACAATCTTCTCCTATAGGTATGGCAATGCCCACGTACTTTAGGTGTAGGTCAAGAATTCTGGAAACCCCCGAAATTATGTCCTTGAAAGCGACCAATTGGTCTTAAAAGCGGATTTGACTGTATTTTAAATCCCTGTCCTTTCAATGGACTGTCCCTGTCTTGGGGCGAAAAAGAGTTAAGCAGTGGAGTACAAAAGGTGGCAAAAGGACATGGAATGGACAAGTAACAACTGACGGCGGATGCTCGAGTAACCTGCATCCATGTACCGTTAGTACAGTCTCTGGCGTGTTTGTCCAGCTACTTTAGACCTCGTCCATCGATTTATTAATGGCAGGTAGTGGTATTCGTTCTCCCTCTCTCTCTCTCTCTCTCTCTCCCTCTCTCTGTCTCTCTCTCGCTCTCTCTCTCGATCTCTCTCTCTTTCTATTTCTCTCTCTACCTCTCTCTCTTTCTCTCTCTACCCCCCCTCTCTCTCTCTCTCTCTCTCTCTCTCTCTC
>NW_004797800.1:276371-278563 GCF_000002075.1 Aplysia californica
CTCTCTCTCTCTCTCTCTCTCTCTCTCTCTCTCTCTCTCTCTCTCTCTCTCGCTCTCGCTCTTGCTCTCTTTTTCACCCGCTTTCTTGCTCTCACCCTCTTTCTCCTTCCCTGCCTCTCTCTTTTTCTCTCTCCCTGTCTCTCTCTTTTTCTCTCTCGCTCCCCATCTCTCTGTCTCTCTCCTTCTCCCCCCCCCTCTCTCTCTCTCTCTCTCTCTCTCTCTCTCTCTCTCTCTCTCTCTCTCTCTCTCTCTCTCTCTCCCTACCCGACCCTCTATGTGCCAAAACTACGAACATGTCCAATTTGACAAGAAATATCACTCAGCACGATTTTCTTGTCTTCAGGAACAAACTCAATTACCTTCTGAAAGGCGCTATTCGAAAATCCAATTCAAATTTGAAAGAGAGAGGTGTATCAATGCACTATGCCCTTTATAAGCGCTGGGGTTTGAGTAAAGAGAAGCACATCGGCACAATAACCGTCGAATAGTGCAGGGAAGAAGCAAGACAAGCAGACAGAACAACAGAGAGAAAGAAGAAAAGAGGTAGGACCTACCAGTGGCGCCCTATAACCTCCCGCCCCCCCCCCCTCCCAACCACCCAAAAAAGAAAAAGTCTCTCTTTCCAAAGAGTACATTCTCAGGCCACGGTCATACAACTTGACACTTTTACGATTGTCAATGACTTAAAACATTGTGGGAAGATAATAATATTGATAAACACTATTTTGTTTGGTGCTCTTTTTCTCTCATAGATTTATGAATTTGGAGCACAAGTTGAGCCCTTGAATTCAAGAACTCCTTTAGATACACTAGCATTATGAAAACCCTGAAAAGTATTTGTGAAGAAATTTCCAATTACTTGTTACGAAACGACAAAGCAATCGGTAATACAGAGTTTCATTCGTCTCTCATTAGTTACCAAACATTTTTGTAAAAGTTAAACTTTCACTGGATAGTGAAAATCAACTTTGAAAATCTTATAACGGTATTTAAAAGACAACCCCCCCTCCCCCCGGCCCCTCCACCCCTACCCCTCCCCCAACCCACCTCACCCAACCTTTCTTATTTCAAGATTAGGAATTTTGTTTAAAGAAACAAAACAAAGCTTTGTTTCCAAGACTGAAACAAAAGAGAGTATAAGTTTTTTCAGAAAGTTATTTAAAAAATAAAAACAAAAAATCAAATTCAAATAGAGATTGAAGTTTGTTCATAGAGACTTTTTGAATCGAATGTGCTAAAACTGACTGTCTTGACGTGTTCTCTTTTAACAAAAAGCTGGGTGAACGTTTTCAGTTTAGTTTTAGTAAACGTTTTACGGCACTTGTTACACAATAAGGTCATATAAGTGCCCAAGAATAGAGGGGTCACAAGTGAGTAACAAACACAGAAAAGAAAGAGGGGAGATAAAGATGATAGATGTTTGATAGGACAGAAGGAGCAAACCACACCAGAGGACCCGCCAGCCACCCACAATTTCAAATACAAATAAACGCAAATCTCACATTCTGAGGTATAGGAACTACGAGTATTTGTCTTTAAAAAACACACGTTCAGTCAGTTTCATAGCGATGTTCTGAGTTGTACACACATTTAATTTTGATTCCTTTGCCTTTCTGGACTCTGTTTCTTTTGCTATATTAATTTGGTTGTTTTTGTTGTTTTTTTGTGAATGTTTTACGGCGCTCGCAACTATATAAGGTCATATGAGCGCACGGGACACACCTAACATTTTCAGTTGGTAGGACATTTTGAATTTTGCCCAGGTGGGGGCCGAAACCTACTCTTATCGATTTTGGACCACCAAGGGATCTTTAAAGTGCCCAACTTGCCCACAGAACCTCCGAGATTTGTCGCCCTTGTCCGAGAAGGCTAAGTGTAGATCTTTCCTACCAGAAAATCAGGGGTGTGGCTGAAAGACAGCAGTAAGAATGAGCCAAGGAGAAGCAGTGGAAAGGCTACAGAAAGAGTCAGGAGCCCAGAGGATGGGGGCAAAGAAGGTGAGTGGGTGGGGGCAGAAAGTGGAGACGAACGAGGACGACAGAACATTGCTAGAGAGCAGGAAAGGAGGTGAAAGGAGACAATGTTTTGAAAGAAATTTTTTCGAACCCTGGACCTTCGAATGAGAGAGGAACACCTTAACCTCTATGCCACGAGAGCCTCGTTGTCTCTTTAAGATCCACGACATCAGTGGG
>NW_004797800.1:279834-282598 GCF_000002075.1 Aplysia californica
CCCCCAGAAAAAACGACTGCATAATACAGAACCATAGCCTATAATTTATTATAATATACGCTCTAGGCACCGGAACAACAGTCCATAACTCAAGCACCAATGCTTAGACTCAATAGACATGACAAAACAAGATACATAGAGTCGTTAGTTCGTTAGCTCCAGGACAAAGAGACCCGCTTTGACAAAACTACTCGACTCGCTTGTTATTCACAGCCAAGTTGTTTTAACAGCTAAACAGATGTTATCGCTACCCGTGGAAAAACAATAATTCGGATTAACGACCACAGCTCTGTTAAAAGGACAAAGGAGTAAACTCAGGGACGTATTAACCGTATTCTACTTCAATACAAAACTACCCGCGTGTATTTAGTTTTAGGCCATGGGAACGAAGTAAACGGCTCATACTTCGCGTTCTTTTCTAATGATATCATGATGAACATGCATGTTAATAATTGTTAAACACAAACACAGACAAATAAAAGAACACACAATTCAACAATCCAACCAACCAACCAACCAACCAACCAAGCAAACAAACAAACAAATAAACACAAAAACTTACACCAAAAATTGATTCGAGGAAACACACGATCCACTATATTTTTTTAAATAAATTAATGATAACGCAGCAACACGGAAGTAGCATAAAATTATTTATTCATAGATGTTAGATACATTTTCAGACGAGCGCATAGTCTGTTAACCATGATCAGACCAATATAGTATAACATAGAGGGTAAGAGATAGAGATAGATATTAGATAGATAGAGAGAGAAAGAGAGAAGGAGAGGGAGAGAGAGAGAGAGAGAGAGAGAGAGAGAGAGAGAGAGAGGGGGGAAGAGAAAAAAGAGAGAGAAAGGAGAGGGGGAAATGAATGACTTGCTTTCAGCTGATATTTTTATATCCATTGATAATCGGCGTCGCCATCCACGCCTGTCATGCCACAATTTGCTAATACTGTACTAGTTCTTAGTGTTCATTTTGTCCTTATTGTTGTTAATCTTTCATCCTTATGTATTCAGCCATTCGGTCCAAAGCCATCCTGTGTAAATGGTGTCAATGTTAAAAGTGCATGTAGATCCTTTTAACCGAAAAGGCTTCATTCAGGTTGGGGTGGGGATGGACAAGTTGTCACTGGAATTCTGTCAGATTATTAGGTTAAATGTGCAGCCTTGGAACAGTGACAGCAGAGGATCACGAAACGAGCCTACTGCTGGGTGTTCTAGACTAACCCTTCAGTTTTAGTAGAGGTTTTACGGCGCTCGCAACTGCATAAGGTCATATGAGCGCCAGAAGATTAGAGGTGTTACAAGCGAATAACAAATATAAAAAAGAAGAAGGGGAGATAAGGACGATAGATGTTTGATAGGAAGAAGAAGCAAACCACACTAACCACCCTTAGACAAACACTGTTTATAATATCCTCTTCTTTATGGGTAGCTCAGACAAAGCATGGATTCAACAACCATTTCAACACGATAAGCTTATTAACTCTTAGTATACGGTAGGCAATTGCTCCTCCTTTGTACGCAATCAATTTTGTCATTCAAATTTTAAACACAACATGAATTCCAAGTAACACCGTTCCTATTTAACAAAAGATGCTGAAATGGTGTAGGTTTAACGTCCCTATCAACACTAGTAGGTTATTTAAGAAGCGAGACTTACTAGTCAAACGTCTATCTCCGAAAGGACCGAGCCAGATTGGAATTTCGTGTAAAGTGCCCTTCCCAAAGACACAACGTCGGATCGAGCTAAGGCTCGAACCACCGACCCCACACTATCACGATTACGGGTCTAATGGCCTAACCATTTGGCTGCTCCTATTTAACACATTTGAATAATATAAAGTCTAAACCGAGTAGAAATGAATGATCCAAGCAGAAAGCATTACAGATTGTAAAGAAAATGAATTTGATGAGGTTTGATAGATTTTTACCTTGACTAAACAACAGATGGTTGCCGTGAGCCATCTGAACTTGCATAAGGTATACTAGGAGTTAAAGTAGCCGACTTCCGAATCTAATGCCCATCTCCGATATATCGATAGGACAGAGCAATATGTGTGTTTAGTTTTAGTACGAATTTTACGGCACTTGCAACACAATAGGGTCATATAAGTGCCGAAGATTATAGTTAGTTAGTTTTAGTAGAGGTTTTACGGCGCTCGCAACTGCATAAGATCATATGAACGCCAGAAGATTTGAGATGTTACAAGAGAGTAACAAAAATAAAAAAGAAGAAGGGGAGATAAGGACGATAGATGTTTCATAGGAAAGAAGAAGCAAACCACACCAGAGCGCACGCCAACCACCCACCGAAGATTATAGATGTTACAAGAGAGTAACAAACACACAAAAAAGAAGGGGGAGAGATCAGAACGATACATGTTTGATAGGAAAGAAGGAGCAAACCATACCAGGGCACCCGCCAACCACCAGCCAACATGTGTTTAGAACTTTGAAAACTGCCTAAACTAGTTTAAGAGCGCTGCTGTGGGAAGTAGAGCTAAGCCCATCTATCAGTTATACCATCGTCGTTCTACATGATACCCGCATAAGGACGAGTAAGACACAGTCATGCTTTGAGAAATGGAAAACACTAATAAAGTCAAAGAAACAAAAGAAACAAAATAATAGCAGAAGGGGTCCTCCTTTGCTAGCATGCTGTTATACTTTATCCCCTCATTTACCTTAACGATAGTACAGGGAGGAAACATGAGCAATGAATGGGAGAGGGGGAGGAGAGGGGGGAAAGGGGGAGG